>NW_009604309.1:8747-73391 GCF_000690535.1 Cariama cristata | reverse complement strand
TTTATGAATACAACAGCCTTACTGAGAATAGCAGCCACATCATTATGAGTTAATAGTTTTAAGTGGATTGCTCGAAAGATATTGTCCCTTAAAACGACACACAATGGGAAGCAGCAGAAAGTGCTGGGGCCAGATCCTCAAGTGACAGAAATCAGCATGGCTGTGCTGTGCCCGTTTCCACTAGCTGAAACACTGACCTAGTACATACATAAACGCCCACATTCCAGGGGGACATGTTGCCTCCTACATAATTTATACGGTTGTGCTTTGAGGCTGTGAGGCACAGAAATGAAGACAAAGTTCTTTGTCAATGCTCACATGTATTCTGATTAAAAAGGAAGCCTGTGAAGCTAGCCAAGGTTTTCTAAAGTCTGGACGCTCATTTCCACCGTTTACAGGGGTGAGCTGAAGTGTTCCCAGCGGGCCGAACGTTTCTGCAGCACGAAGGTAAAGCAAGGGCCCTGCCTTTGTGATCACCATGAGTTTCAGTCAGAAAAGCAACAACGCTTCTATCAATGTCAAAGCCTAAATAAGTTTGACTATATGCTGATGTTCTTCAAATTGTTTCTACTAGCAATAGTTCTGGATGGTTTGTTTTGGGGAAATTAATGATGATACACCAAGGTCGTTGTACCTCTGCTGTAGTGAACATCTGTTAACATATTAGTGCCACCTTCCCGTGCTGCACTAAGCTAGAGCTACTCCTGGTTGTCATTGTACGAGATGAGGCAAAACTAGCCAAACAAAAAAGCCCAGCCTAATAAATTCAGCCTAAAATGCAAACATTTAAAGAAAAGAGCTACCGCACTTTCAAAAGCCATTACTATCATTCTCATCAAAACACGCCACTCTTTTTTTTAAAATGAACCCAAAGCTAGCAGAACAATAAAAAACCAAATCTTTTTTGCTCTCAGCAGTTTAGACCCTTTTCAATGCTATTTGTAAGCTGACTATTTATTCCTGACATTCACAGTTTGAGTATATCTCCAGTTCATGTTGCTCTGTTACACCGAGGTAGAAATAGTCAAGTACTTTTCCATCTTTTTGCTGGGGGGATTCAGAGCTGGTTGTGGTTATCCATAGCTCTGTTAAACTGGTATGAGATTATTGTGGTAAACTCTGCATAGGAGTAAGACACAAATGCTTCCAAAGACTACAGTTCGTACGGAAGGCAGTAGCTTGCTGAGTGGGAGGGAAGAGGACTGGTGTAGGTTGATGTATAAAGGTAAGATATAAGACATTTTGACCCATAAATCCCTGTTGTTCGGGTCGTCTTTAAACTAAATTTCTTTCCTTCTCTCCTTTCCACCTTATGTCATACCATGGCAGTCCCAGACCGTTAAGGTCCTTGATCTAGGCTTCCCATTTTTGTTTAAATAGTGAGTTGTTGTCAGGATGTCCTTAGCAAGGCAACATTTCCTATCTAGTCCACTGGAGCCTGGTCTTAGTGATCTTTGAGATACGTTACAAAGAAGACTTCCCTCCTCAAGCTGTTCTGGGGAAGAGAACAGGGGTTCATGTACACAGAGAACAATTCACCTCGTGTGCCTGATTCTGGCGCTCTCTAGAGAGCAATCGAATTTTACAACTGACATTAGGGACTTCTATGGTAAAAATGTGCATGGCCTAAAGCAAAGACATGAATACTAAACTGAAATAAACACTTCTTAATAAACTCATAGCAACAACACATTTGAAAGTGCATTAAAAAAAAGGGCTGGGGATAGATCAATATGATGAAAGCATTGAGGTACTTCACCAGGATGAAGCAATCCACAGGCCCTTTACTTCACAGGGAAGTTTAAGATTTTTAGTGAGTATTGGTTAAGTTTTAACTACTTAAAGTAATTACTTCCAATGAATTTTATTATATTTGGATGATATTACTAGAAAATTAATTACGTAAAAAACCTTAGTGCCCTAAGAGTTAGCTACAGAGAAAATAAGTGCCATGTGTCAGAAAATTCAGAATTTTGAGTCATATTTTTAAATATCTAACTTCCGACAAAAAGACAGTCACTGTAGCTGGAAAATGGATAGCAATTCTTCTTCTATTCTGGCCCCAAACAGGGGACTTAACACCAGCACAGCTTGAAAGTCCATTTAAACTGTGGTAAGGCTGTAAAAAGCTCTTAGCATAAGCATTTCCCAAGATAAATTCTCATCTGTTTCTAAGCTACAGCTGTTGTTTATTCAGTACTGATAGGCATACAAAATAAAAGAACTATATCGTTCAGTGTCTCAAACCTATATGTAAAGCTATTTAAAATCCTTCACTCTGGATTTCTCATCGTTAGTAGGTTTATAACTGTCTCTTGGCCGTATGTTTAATACTGGCAAGCTTTCTTCTCTGTGAAGTATGACAGTCAATAGAGATGAAATTTCACCCAGAAACACTCCCTCAGCGCAGTTACACTAGCAGCGGTGGTATATGAGCTAACTTCGCAGCCTCCTCTGTCACTTCAGACCATCATCTAGAGCTCACTGACACAACAGTTGTTACAATTCTTAAAATTTATGAATATTAAAAGTGTCTTAATCCTTGGAGTGAACAGACACAGCAAGAGATCCTTATAATTTCCTAGGACAGTACGAAAATAGTGCAATGAATTATGTAAAATATTTTAAATATGGACACTAGTGAAAGAATTCATTAAGAAGCAGAAACAGTTAATAAGCAACACCTATTTTTCTCTTCATGAGATGATCCTCTGACTTTAAAGGTATGATTAAAAAGCAGGATCCATAATATTCTGTACCTTTCAGAATTTAAATCTAAACAATGCAATAAAATCCAGTAACAAGTGGTGCCCCTCAAGGGTCCTGCAGACGTGGCTTTGACTTTTGGAATCTTACCTGTGTACAAAAAAATTCAAAAATAAATCAGCTTTTCTTTAAGCTCCCTTCTCCAGGATTTATGTACACTGAACTATTAAAAAAAAATTAAGAAGTCCATGCGAAAGCTTTTCAATTACAGTGTTCCTCTTAAACACCCTTGATCAAAAGATCCAACACTTTACAGTGGCTCTAATACTAAAGTCAGGCCTTGTTGAAAAGCCCTTGCAGATCAGAAAAGCAGTGTTCAATTACCTTCAGTTCTGTTTTATCCAGAGAAAACTAAGGATCATGGAATAGCATCTTCTAACAATCATTTTTCCATTTTGGCAAAAATAAAAAGTAGGGAGGTTTCTGAAGGAGCACCAGTACCAAAGGTGACCTCCTTACATCTCAGTTTCCACTTCTGGTTTTCACAAAGTACTTACGTTACCATATAAACAAAATTCTAGCAGACAAATGAAGACTCTTCAGTTATTTAAGCCAACTCTGCTTGACCTGTATGCTGATCTAAATCCAGGTACGACTCATTCAAAGAAGATGAAAGCTCTCCTGCCTGTGAATGTTGAATCAGGTCCTTAACACCTGTTTACATCAAGGGAACATTAAAGGGCTCCATCAGTTCAGGATGATAACCCAGAAAAATAAACCACAATAGATTCTGTAAAGAGAAGTATTTCATTATAAGGGAGGTGACTGGTTTAAACAATGGCCAAGTTATCAGGTGATGTTTCAGGAGTAAACAAAAAATTAAAACAAAACCTGTATCAAAGCAAACAAGGATGAGGTCACCAGGCTAAAGGAAGTAGTTTATAAAATGGTGGTAATGTTTAGTACAAGTCTTGGCATCACAGGCAATTTCTACTTCAGCTGTTACCAAGAAACAAACAAGACGTCTGTTTTTCGCTTTTGTTCTTCTGAATAATCATCATCATTATTCCACAGTCTAATAAAATGAGGCTGTCACCTGTGATTTGATTTCCCTGATTCTAGGCTGTTTGTCATCCCTACAGTGCTGCGGATGCCCAGTTCTTCCGATTTACCTAGGCATCCCAATGCCCCCCTGAGCCAGGCACAGGCAAACGGACCCCTCACTAACAGCATGGGGCGGGGGGCAGCACAGGCGAGGAGCGGCTGCTAGGGCTGCCTGGCTGGTCCGCCCATGAAAGACAAATGGACACCACCTGGTAGAGGTAAATTGTAGCTCAAATATTAATCTGAATCTCATTTGCATGGCTAGAGAGAAGTTTAGACAACCTAGCAAATCTAGAAATCCAAGAAAATGGTAAGCTACTCTGAAGTCTCAGTTCTGGGGGTAGGCATGAAGGGCAGGGTGTTGCATGGAACTAATCCTCTCTGGAAATCCTCCAGCATTAAACGTTACTCTGGGATTTGTGTGCGTGTATTTGTGTTACTGACAGACTTCCTACATGGTGCTTGTTTTAAAATGACTTGTCTATATATACCAGTGTTCTCATCAGTCCGTATTGTTAATTTTTTATTTCTCAATCAAGAATTCATGGAGGTTAGTGTGACATTGCTGCAAATATCCTCACAGCCTAGCAATGTAAATAATGGATACGACTCCAGAAATACCAACCAGCCTCTTATTGTTTTGGGAAACTTAAATCATGGCTGCCTGAACTCACCTACTAGTAAACAAATGGGCTTCTCTCTGCACTGCAGTAAATCCCTCATCTTTCAAGAAAATTAAATCTGTCATTGAAATGACTGTAGTTTTGGTAAGTGCACACAGATATTTAACTGTGACAAAGGTCGCAAAGATGCACTGAATGGAACTATTTTTTTCTCTTTAAAAAACAAATTTAAAAATGCTAACAGATTTTCAGAAGCTCTAGTGAAGTTTAACACACGGTTAATGCAATGCATTTCATATCACATCTCAGTAAACTACATTCCTTCTTCTACATTTCTCCTAATTTCTGTCATTTATTTAAAAATTCTATAATAAACAACTATTATTGAGGACCTATTTGTTCCTCCTATTTTCCATTTAACCTCAATGATTCTAGCCTCTTTTATTTCCTTTGGTGCTGAAAAGTATTTTTATAGTATTACCAACACAACATATTTGCTAGATTTCCACTAATTAATTTTCTATGAATCTTCCAGCATGAAAAAAGTAACACATTTCTGCATGAAAAATGAATTATATTTTCTCCGTTCCCTTACAAATTTACATTCTGAGCTCATCTGTCCCACATATTCTTTATGGATAATGAGCAAGGCATCTTCACTTAGCTGTCACCGTAGAAGTGAAATGTTTACAGTGTGCGCTTTGGAGATTCTGGCAGCTTAGATTCTAAGAATATTTCTTATTCACGACAATGAGCATTGCCCTAAATTTCTCTTACACATGAAGAGAAAGAGAGTGACTTGAAGAATCCTTGAACTTTGTTTACCCCTAGTAATGCTGTTTTAAGAAATGTTAGTTTAGATACATCACGCTCATGATATGTTGCATGAGATGCAACAAAGACTGTTAGCCACCTTGATGTCTTGCAGAACTTTTTGGGAAACTGCAAATAACTCTTAATTAATGGAGAGATAAATATCTTCATTATGAGGCTTACAAACAAAATACCTTATTGACATAAAAAAGAAATCCCAGGCATGAATCTCTTGCCACTTTTGAGCAGACTTCACTAATTCATGAAAAATATTTTGCTTTAATTCCCTCTCTGTAGTCATTCTTTAGCAAAGCACATGTAAGAATATACCTGTTGTAAAGATTATTTTAAGATTTCATTTCTGTATACACACCCAGTCACAGGCTTACAGTGACATGCTTAACCCTGCAGGCTTTATTGAATGAGGTCCTGGGGAAAAAAAAAAAAATAATGAATCTTTTATCCTTCATTCTTGGAAAACCTCATATATTTTGAATAAATCTTTGAAATGTGACCAAAAGAATCTCACACGAGATTGTCTTTCATTGAAGTCATAATGTATGATTCATGTAGATACCTTCATTCAAAGGTTATTGCTGTCAAGTTTTGAACTTGTGCTATAAAAGACATAAAAAAGCGACAGATTCTTCTCACCAGGAGAAAAGTGCCTGCATACAGCCTTCTGCAAATCTCTCCCTCCTAAGCTTAGCTCTTCAATTACCTGAGCATACTCGAACCTACTGGGATTGTTTTCTGTAATCAATCAAATTTCCAAGTGTAATTATTAACATAGTCTTTAATTAAACAAATTAGATCATTTGGACTTATTCTAAAGAAAAGTCAGTTATTGAAGGTTGACAATTCGAGTGTTTCCAATGCCTTTTCAAGTTCTGATTTAGAAAAATCTGGATTAAATCTCAAAGGTCTTCCCTATAGTTACTATTTCTAAATGAATTTTAAAAATATATTTAAAACTACATTTTCAGTATCTTATTACTCAAACAACCACTGGGAGTAATTGCATTATGTAGAACATGGCAACTTTTGCCACTGTAGATAAGCTGGTAGAATGACTTTTTGACATTTCAACAGTTTTATTGCCTATATTATTTCCCCTAGAAAATTATAACAGAAAAAAGATATTTTTTGTTGCATAAAATGCTGGTACAGTGGCTGGAATAGCAAACCTAAGCCTTCTCAGAGGTATATCAAAATCCCAATCTAAAGCAAAGTTGTTAGCAGACAAGTAACAATACCAATTAACCTGTGATTCCATAACATCTTCACTATTTTCTCCATCTTAATAGTAAATGAAATAATTTAAAACTACTTCTTGCCAACAATATAGCCCCACAGCTTTTTAAATTTTCATATTAACTTGTCGTCATAAGTGAATCTGACGTATCTGAACTGGTAATTCTGCTTACACATACTCTGAACTCCAGTATTTTCTCCAGTATCATTGGTTTTGTTCTTTGACACATTGTACACTGAATGGAAAAGTATTTTCAGAATAACACCATCAGAGGGCCCAAGAAAGAAGTAGTTCTCCATTCTGTAACAACCTCTAAACTTCTGAAGGTTAAACACAATGCAACTAATCAGCAGCAAAGGAAAAAAAGCAAGGTTTTTCTGCGAGCAATAGAAAACGGTACATAGTATTTTTTCTTGTAAACCTAATGTCCCTCTGCCTGTTGTGGAACAAAATTTAGAGTAATTAATAGTAACAGTCAGGAGACAAATTATTATAACAGATTTTCATACAACAGTGCTAGATCTTCAGAAGAACTATTAAGGACCCTGACAGATACAATCATCAAAGTAAGTAATTAGCGGAAGACCCAGTAAAGCTAAAGAGGTTATAGAAGGCAATCAATTACTATCTTTAGTCTCAGGTTTTGAGGTATGTGCTCTCTATTTGCAAATAATAGAGACGCAAATATCTTTAATCAAATGTGAAGAAACCAAGTAGTCCATTTTTGCACTTCAAGTGGAAAGTAAGTCCAAAATCAAAAGAAAAAAAGTATATGTTCCAATTCTAATTTCAATTTAGAGTGCCTGATTCAGACTCAAACCTATGCAGCAAAGTTAGTAGCCTCCTGCATTGTGTTTTAATTAAGATCCGTATATTTTACCCCTGAAATTTAGCTTCACTCCTCTGAGTCTCTGAGAGTCCAGACCTTCCCACACCACCATATGGGAAAACTCAGTGCTGCTGATGGACCAGACACCACCATAACAAGTCACAAATAAAAGAAGTCCAACAGAACACCTGAGAGAAATTTAAAACAAAATTAGGCTTTAATTTACACTAAAAACATGAGAAAAAAATTAATGACCACCCCTCACACCCCTACATCCCCAGCAACTTACAGTACAAAAGGTGAGGCATTCTCTGCTTTCTGGTGATTGAGAATTTCTGTAGAAAAATGTGGGATAAATAGCTTCTACAGGAAAATGGTTCAATCTGAATTCTGTCTGCATTTAGAGTATGACACAAATCCCAGCTTTTTATTAAAAAAAAAACAAAACCCATCCCTCCCTACCTGGGAGAAGATTTGAAAGACATACTTGCTAGAAAATATTACACAATTAAACTATTTTTCACTGTTGTGTATGCTACAGAAAACCTATTGTCAGAGAAACACTTCACATTTTTTTCCACAGTTGTTTTTCTGCGCAAAGAGAATTCAAAATAATTAAAACATTTTCCTTGATTTCCCCACTGTAAAGGATACTAGGACAGTCTGACTAGTAGAAAACATGTGTTATTGATTTTTCTGGTATTCTTACTTGTGAAGAGGCATATTCAATTTCTTTTTTCAAGGAGGGGATCAGTGATAGCTAACAGATATCCTGTTGTTGGCAAGGGAGGTAGCTGTGTCTTCTCTGTGTTATTCTCCTGTACTCACACTTAGCACGTTACTTGCTATTGTGGAAACCTTATAAGAAGGCTCATAACACAGAAATGAGAAAGCCAGAAAACTTTCATCATTACCAAAATAATTATGTCTATCTAAATGATGCTAACAGCCATAATTCCAAATGCTTATGGAAATAAAGATATTAATTTGGAAGAATGAGGTGACATGAAAAGAAACAATCTTAAGGCTGATTATCAGAAAATTTCCTTATTGTAATTATGACTTAAATATTGTGGGCATGGGCTTTGATGACCTGAACAAAGCTATCAATTACACATCAATGTGTCTTGGAAAAAACTGCTTAAATCCAACCTCTAACTTTTTAAACATCATCTAAAGCAAAACTATAGAATGTTCAAAGTCCCACCTTGACCCACTCCCAAAAGGACTCAACTGCCTCCACTATATGTGTGTTATTTCTCTTCCTCTCTTAAATCTAGCTTATTTCACATAACCAGTTTAGAGAATAACCAGGTAGAAGACCATCCTACTGCAACTGATGAGCAAGAGGAGACCCAGCTATTGGGTGAGCTGGAAGCAGAAATTATTTAAACCACATGGGTCACCATTAGAATCAGTCCTGAAACCACAGTCACCTCATAGCACCATTAAGAAATTCTGTACTGGGATAACTATGCTTATATGATGAGGGAAATCAGCTATAGCAATTCAGCCAAGTAAACTAACAGGTAAAGTTACCCACTTCCCTGAATAACTTGGAGAACTGAAGAATTAAAGCACTTTTTTCTGCCATCAGCCTCGTATTAGCTTTCCTCTTAATGCTGTCTTAACGCTGTTTACACCATTTTCAACAGTTGCACTTGCATGTCAATGAGTTGTCACACAGCTATTATAATTACTTTGCAAAGGTGGTTGTGCTATCTCCTACGTGCTTTCTCTTTCTCTCCATTAATCTCTCCCGACCGTGCAAGGAGAGACTGACCAGAAGTCAGTATGAAAGTGCAAGTGCAGAGGTAGCAAACCCCAAAACAGAAAAACGGATTATACAAACCCTTTTTACACTGGTCTTTTAAAAACCAGAATCTATCCATTTGCCCCCCTCATATGTATTCTGCAGTTTACTATTGTCTGCATGCCCTCTGAAGCACACCTGCAGCCCTTTGGTCTCACCTCCTCACACAGTCTCCTGGCCTTGTACTTTCCAGAGTCAGCAGACCAGAGTATTTAAGCTAACCCGTGCACACAGTCTGAAAACTGAGTTCAGCAATGCCTTTCTCTTAAGTGGTAGAAGTATCTATTGGTCAGACAGGCATCTGAAGTTGGTAACTACTTCAGCAGTCCAATTTCGGTCTTCTTCCATGCTTGTCAGAGATGTCATTTCGGGGAATTAATTTCTTTTCATGCATATGCTTTCTAGAAACTGGCTAGAAAATAAGGAAATTATATGCTTTAAGAGTTGCTGGTGGCCTATCACCTTGTTTTGGTTAGGGTTGCTTTTGTTAGTATAGTTCTGATTTTTCAATTATCTACCTATAACTTAGTGGTGACCCCAGAAAGAAATTTTGGGGTATCAATATGGAAAATGAGCTCCACCATCCTCATCATACACTCTGTGTCCTTGGTCTTCACAAGTAATTGGGATCATCACTTAGCATAGTGCACATGCGGATTCATAATTCAAGATGTTTGTAGCAACTCTTATCTGAAACAGCTGAATATAAAGGTCACTTTCAACCAGAAGTAAATAACATTCAGTTTTGGGGAATCACTGTAGGTGAAGGGGAAAGAAATGAACTATTTGATTTGAGGGGAAATTGGTTAGACAGAAGGTGTTTCAAACTATAATAAAAAATTAATTAGAAAAAGGAACAAGCCAAAGGACAAACATCTGTGACAGAAAAATGTAAAAAGATAAACAACTCCTATGTATGACAGTTAATTTCAGTTAAGACCAGAATCCTGCTGGGCTACATTTGGAGTAGCCTGTAAAAAATTTGGGAAAAAAGAAAGCTTATATTGATTTCACTGTGAATGGTGGCAGCATCAACACCTAAAAGACTGGAAAAACAAACCAAACCAAAGACACCAAAAATATCAGAGATTTCAACAAAACCACACAAACCGGGGATAACAAAAACCAGTAAAAGGAAACTACAGTGATGAACACACCAAGACTTGCTCAGCAGTCACAAGGCAAGAAGACAGAAACAAATACACACCACTCCTGCACTTTGGTTCCCAAAGTACCACAGATGAGGGACAGAAAAGCCCAGCTGACACAACTCTAGCACGACAAATTACTCCTGTAAGCCAACTGCCACTGGGGTCTACCTATTTTTCTCACTTGCTAATTGAGAAGGATTGTAGTTTGTTAGCATTTAGATAACACTACACAGAGCTAAAAAGGGAACGGCAGTAACAGCTAGAGAGGAGTGATGTTAATCCCGCTCCCTTGCTGGGGGTTACATCCTGATCTTCTACCCCACGGGATGTTCCCATAGCTTCCCAGTGCCCGAAGGGAACATGTCTACCATACCTAAAGAGACTGCAGCCTGAAATCCCCTTAGCAGGCCAGAAAGCACAGAGAAGTGAGATGGGGGCCTTCGAAGGACTGCTGCTGTGCACTGCACAAAGCACTCAAACCTAGGAAATGTTTCTTGTGACTTCCATTGCCTTGCTTTCCCATTCATGAGTTGTTACAGCATAAGTCTAATCAACACGACTTTTTAATTATACTCTATTCTTTTAAATGTATTCTTTTTTCTGAATAACTTCACTTGGCATTACTTAGCAGGAGAAGGAATTCCAGGTTGCATATCATAAACTCATCCTGACCTGGTTGCTTGGCTATGGGGTGCCTTGAAGACGACAAGGTGGAAACTTCGTCAGCAGAAGCTGCAAACCATCGAGATAAGGACAACAAATGGCCTGTCAGGAGTAGAGGCAGAAAACCAAAGAGGAAAAATCGAGCCCCCAAACTACAAATTACCATTGGACCAAGAGGCGTGTGGACAGCACGTGAAGAGACCAAGCATTGGGCCAAAAGGCAGGTGAAGGGTGCATGCAGAGGGGGTGCCTAAATTGTAAGGGATTAAAAACCCAGGCTTTCTTTGTTTCGGGGTCGCTCCCAAGAGGCACCCAGCTTGAGCTGTCATTCTGCTGTACCATTCAAATAAATGAATTATTTCTCTAAGATCGGACATCTAAGACTGTGCTGCAGGAGACCTAGGGTGAAGAGATTTCTTTAACAGAGTGAAGCCTAGTAGAGCAGTTAGTAAATACAAAATTCACTGTGGAGAAGAGGAGAAAGAAGGATTCATACAGTCTGACTTCTCCTAATATGCTTATCACCCTTTCTGTTTACATTTTGCCTAGCAACAAGACAAGATGCTCACCTATATGGACTATGGCCTATGGACACACTGTGCAAATACACTATTGCAAATAGTAATCAAGGCAAAAGTGTTGTAATTTCAGCTGTTGGGTTAATGTGTTTACATCATGAAGATGATGAAATAATAATAATGCATATTTTGTTCACTGGAGGTTGCAGAGAAAAGCAGCAAGGTGTAGAGAAACACTGCAATCTTCCTAATTGAGTCAGTTACTGAAACAAATCTCTCAACATGCTTTGTGGTAATTCTTCAGCTGAGTTGAAGTTTGTTTGTGAGTAGTCTCAGTTAAATGTACAAATCAATCATATGACTCTGCCTCGCCATAAAATCTTATTATTAGCCCTATACAGATAATCAAAGTTAAATTTCTCTTTCTGCAAATATTCTGAAACATTTGTTGAAAATTTGCTGCCAGCACGCTCACTGAATACCAGTAAACTCATCTGCTAGAGTATTTGTGGAAAGCAAACAGAGAGAGGTGAAAATGAACTCTGATCAAATTTGTTCAAAACTTCAAGCAAATACTAATGTTGGAAGATGGGGAGAAAGGTACTTTCCATATTTGGCTAACTGTAATTGCAATTTCTCTCCAGTCAAACCAAGAGAATTAAGCAAAAGAAAAAAAAAATCTGGCAGCAGGCTGTAGCAAAGTAACTATTGTTAAAGAAACAGAAAGAATAAGCATCTACTGGTAATGTAAATAAAATCAATAATATAATGTTACCACAATGCCTAAACTCCAAAGAAAGAAATCTAGAGCAAGTTCTAATTATAAAAACATAGTAAGTACAACTACCTGATTGCTAATGAAGATTATGTTAATGACAGGATTCAACCATAACTTAAGTACTAAACTTAGAAATAGAACACCAGCTCTCAGAACATGAATTTGTTTTGAGCAGAAACAAAACAGGATTCTGGGTGAAGCAGATAATATCGTGGTGTGGATTTTCAGCACCATGCAGCAGCTGATGGCAGCTAAACTGCTGTCATCTATTCCAAAATTTTCTAGAGGTTTCATAGTATGTGTAAAAATATACATAGCTTTGGGTTAGAGTTCACTGTCGTTTCAACCCCATTCCTGTTTGACAAATATGTGGTTATTTGCTAACATCATCACTAAACCTAAAATGAATTAGGTGAAACATAAAGGAATAAAAACCAGAGACTACAACTGATCAAGACCGTTTGGATTGAAGCTAGCAGAGAGAACATGAGGAAGAAAAGCCTCTGTGTATTTAATAAAGTAGCTACTTTACCTTGGAACACTTCCAGATGATAAGCAATCCTATTCAAGGAACCTCCTGATTGCCAGCTTATGCAAGTGACAAAAGAAGCAGAAGAATTAAGGGTAGAATATTGAAAATTATTTCCAGAAAAGATGAGTACCTATTCTTGAGAAGAAGAATACTAAAACACTTTTCCCCATGAACAAATTACTAGTATCTTCCTTATGGAACCTATGTATTTGATTTTATTTTATCAATAAATGATTTGAGTTAAACTTTATAAACATTGTTTAAATACTCTCTAGTACTAAGGTATCTTTTACTGACCAAGGACCTGGTCTTTGACTATTGTATTTGACTGAAATACAGTCAGATTTCAGTCTGTAATGTTTCAACCAGACTTTCACCTGGATTCTTAACAACTCAATGGCTATTTCTAAGGAACTCACAGGTCTACAGAGAGGAACCGACTTGGCAGAGGCAACAGCATCCTCACTGTGTTCTTGGAACAGGATGAGTCTTTGCGGCATACTGGTTAACCCAGGCACATTATTCCCATCCCGTGTCACAGGTGCAACAGGCACTTGGATAGAAAGTTACTCAACAGATTGAGGAAAAAAATTGCTAGGTAGTTAAAATCAATGAAAAGCCTTCACAGTAAGTTAATAGAATTAGCAGTGTCCTCACAGGATTTTGTGACAGGCATCACAAGAGCTTCCAGCCAGGTCAGTATACAGCACTTTTTTGTTACAGAACACATCACCCTGTTTTGGGGGGAAAGAAAGAGGCAGGGGGGTCCTTGCTGAACACAGTATCTTTCCTCTGTAGTAAACGTATACTGCTATCAGCTTAATAAGCTGAAAGCTATGGAAAAAACCTGCCGGTGCTGCCAAATTTTCAGATTAAATGAATTCTTTCTTCAGTAAATTGGTGCATTTTACTCAATGGTGACTTTCAGAAAACATCTACTGAACTTCTGCAATCCATTTTATTTTTCTCTTAGCCAGTAGTTACTTCAGGGATTTTGAGAGCCGAGTACTAAAATTTAGCTAGACCTTCCCTATTAAAAGAAGGAAAATCTCAAATAATTAGCTCTTCCTCCAAATGCTTTTTGGCTCTCATTACAAACAAAGTGCTATACTAATATACCTTGTGTTGCAAATGTCTTACATTTCCTGCTAATCAAATTAAACTCAATTCTCAGCAAATAAACTCTCAATGCAGTTAATGGAAAACAAGGAACAGCACTACTTTGTCTGAGAATGGGTCATTACCAGAAGTTCCTAATTACAAGTACCTTAATGCATAATGTAAAGCACAGTCTTATATAGGCTCTTAAGAATTAAAGCTGTAGCAAGAGCAAAGATCTGATGTGTCCTTGAAATTTTTTATATGTACATTTGAATACCTATACAGAAAAGCAACAAAGAGAAAAAAAGCAAACCTGCAAAATACAAAGATGCATTCACTTACACACCCTTCGAAATGTATGATAATAATTTATGTAGTTTATGAGACTGCAGAGAAAAACCGATTTTGACTCTGGACACATTCTGAAACCAATTTTAATTTGCCTCCTCCTCTACCCTCTTGATAAGAGAATGTTTCACACCTACCAGTTAATGAAGGATTATTACTTTCCTCTAGAGTAAGTTGCAAATACAACCAAGGTTAAAGCAAAGGACATTCATTCTGAATTAGTTTATATGATGCCATCAGACATGAACACAGGTGATTGATGACATATTGCTATTACTGCATCAAGCATTTATCAATACTACACTATGAATTATTTTCTGTATCAGTTCTCTTATTGTCATGTGATAGTATATTTTATTGAATTTAGTTAACTGAAAAAATGCATAGAGAAAAGCACTGGAAACATCAGAAGGCATAATAAATCACAGTAACCAAATCAGAAGATACAGGATCTGGTATTACTTGTCAGTCAGGGTTCTGCTGTTCTGAATGACTTCATAACAGCTGCATTTTTTCTCTCTGAGATTTCAGAAACAATCTGTAAGAATGGGTACTGCAGTTAATGCAGCCGATACTGCAGGGTTCTGTTGCAAGCCAAAGTATTGGACTATACCTTAAGTGAGTCCTACAGAGCCAATTAGTTAAAATGCTATTATGACTTAAATAGACTGTTTCACCAAATCAAAAAATTCTTCAGTTTTTCTGCAAATATTTTGCATAATTTATTTTCCAGGAGAATTATTACCCAAAACTTTGAAACTTTCAGTAAGATGAATATTTCACGCTCTGGCTAACTTTGGATATAAAGAATTTATATTAAATCACATCTGGTGCAATTGTAAAGCTTTACGATGTTACATTTGCAACATTGCTGAATGTTGTTAGATTCATACCATCTCTTCTTGTTCCCATTATTATTAATACAAAATGTGTCTGCCTTACCCTATCCCCCTGACACCATAGATTCTGTAAAAGCTAAGCTCTTATTTCTTTAGCTTTGTAGTTGTCCTCTCCCTGAAGGGCACGCAATCACAGAGTGGGAATTAAGGCTATTTGAAAGAAAATTAGTTCCTATTTGGCTATCTATGGCACTGTAGAAAAGGCAGGCTCTGGAGAATCCCATCTCTCACAGTGATCTTGTCCTGAGCCTCATAAAATAAAAATAATTCTCGTAAATTTACGAACAGCAGCCAATAAACAGCAGCTCCTTCTCCACTGCCCCCACTTACACTTTTGCTCACCTTTACAACAACAAGGTAGAAGTAAACATTATAATTAGTAATGGAAGGTTTTCTACTAGGGAGTACTACATATAAATATTTAAAATTCAGTCAGGTTGAGAAGTATTTACTTGAAGTTACTGCACAAAGAAAACAGGAATTGAGACAGACATCCCATCTTATGAATATAAAAGAAGGATGGGAATGGTTCTCTACAGGAAAGGGTCTCAGGATTAGGGGTTAAATGGACAAATATGAGGAGTAACCAAGCTTAACAACAGAAGACCTTTCAAATTCAAGCCCTAAAAGTTCAAGTAGCAGAAGGCAAGCTCAAAGAACCCAAACCCCACTATTTTTAAAGTCCCCTATTCTTCCTCCACTTGTGCTATATTACAGACCCTGAGTTACCAATTTTAAATGCCCAGTTGCTAGCTTGCATTTGTGCCACGTGCAAGTGTTGCTGACCCTCCCTCCCTTTAGTCCCCTGTCATTGTCCCCCTACATTAAAAGGGTGTTTCTTTATCGACACATACCATCATATCAACTAGACACTTTTTTCAGTCTTACTACATTCACATACTTTTGAGTGGAAATCTGGAACAAGAGAAATAAAAGGAAATTTATGAGATCAGAGAAAAAAAAATTCTGTATTTAACACAAAAGGATCTACTTTTTCCTACTATTCCTAATGATTCTTTTTAACCAGTTTAAAAGCAGTTAAAAGATTTGCTGGAGCGCTGCTGAAGTAGAGATGTCATAAGGCTCCAGACAGCAAACACTGTGGAAGAAGCAGAACTTCATTACTGATGAGGTTTTTGATGTTAAATACACCATACTGTTGGTTTTGGTCTGACCTACTAACAAGATCAGGCTTGTGTGCCAAGCTCTTCTGAAAACACCGAAATTGGTAGGAAGACAGAGACAACCCTAACACCATATCAAATACTCTCCTGCCTTCCAAATCCTTCAAAAACAACACCAAAAGAAAGGATGGAGAATTTAAAGATATTCTTGTGGCACTTCTCTATATTTTTCTGATGTTAAGGCTTGTTCTCATCTCATTATGCTTTAGAAATTTAATCACAGTGAATCTTTTCAATTTCTCTTCTCTTTTGGTCTATCAATTTGTGACTGTTTTTAATTTCTACTCTAGACAGCCAAGGCATTAAAACATTCCAAAATCAATTTATGAAAAAAAGGAGAACTTTTTTTCCCCAAGCTACCAGTGAGATATGATATGGAAAGCTTGTTTCTTCAGAATCACCAGACTAGTCAGTTCTGCTTTCTTTTAAAATTCTCCTTATGTCTCTCCGGAGTATTTGACTATAAAGTGTATTATTATGAATAGCATTAAAAGTAATCGATTTCTAACAAGGTTTGATGAGATGTTGTAATAGAAGCCTCTTTAAAAAGTTTGTGAATACATACTGTTTCTGATAAATGTATGGATATGTCTGCAGATAAATTCTCCTGAGATATAGAACTTCAAGCTTCTGATATTAGCTAAAGGAACCGTCTATTTTTAATTTTCTGAATAATTTTTAATGTTATCCAGATTTTATACCTTTTTTATGCTACTTTGTTCCAAAGTAATTATTCGCATTTATGGAATTTTTGTCCCCCACTCATAAGAAGAGTCACTCTCACCTTTCTCCTTCTTTTTGCTAACTTGCATCCTGTGTGAATATTTTGTGCTTTAGCTTCTGCAGAAAGCCAGTGTTCATAGCAATGGAGAGAAAAAACACTCTCGTTTCAAAACCAGATAGGGTCTCAAGGAGGAGTAGAATGCTTTTCATTTGCACTGGCCATTTCTCTGTAGACAGCATTCACTGTTTCTCATTCCTCAATATTGTTTTATTCATAACAAAAATACTAAGCACCTTATCTCACTGAACTGCATTTCAAAATATTATGCAAATAGTTTGCAGACTACTTGTAAAATGCCCTCTATCCATCGTCAAAACAGGTATAACTTTCACCTTACACGGAGCCTGTAGCAGGCTTCTGAATATTTTTACTAAAAGAGACTGAACTGAAATTCCAACCTGCAAATAAACAAAGACCATGTTTTCTCCTGAATTATCTTCAAAATCAGACAGACTTTAATAGGCGAGTCAAGACAATTCACATGATCCGAAACTCTCCAGAAATTGCCTTTGCGATTGCTTCAGTAGCAACTATAAATGTTTTTAGTTCTAAACAAGTGTATGTTAGATACATATGATCTGCTAGCTGTGTTTTAGATTAAGTGAAAAACCACCCAAAGGAAGCAATCAAAAACTTTAAAACAGATTCTTAATATTAAATATAAATCAGATCCTGCAAATAAATACCAAAATTCCCCTTCCTTTTCTCAAACAAACCCCACTAGAACTTACAAAATAATAAGTTATATGGTTAATGGTTACATTTGTGCCTAATTATTAATATTAGTTCAGGTTGGTAGTTAGTTTTTACAAATGTAAGTATCATAATACTAACTGAAAAGAATTTCACTGGGAAACATTACAAAAGTATATTCTTTCTAGAGCAGGAACAATAATTTTTCGTGCCTAAATCTTGTACTTTCACAAAAAAAAAAGACTACAGAGAAAATATAATAATTTACCACACGTCTCTAGAAGAATCATTGTTGTTACTTATATCCTCTTCTCTGTGTGTTTTAATTTAGGACTCACACATATTGAGTATTTTTTTTAATAAAGCATCAAACTATACAAATGAAACCACTTCCTAATCTTATAATTCATCAACTACTACCATTTGCTGATATATTAGTACTGATTGGTTTTTTCCAACTTTTAAAAATTAAGATTTGGGGAAGTACTTCATATTTCATGTCTCAAAGCATTTATTTTCTGCTCCTGCAAGTTACAACAAACTGAAATGCAAAGAGTGAACTGTCCACTGCTCTGGCCTTTTGTACATCTTTAGCACCGGTACATAAAGGGTAACTTTTCTACCAAGATTACACTGACTACAGTGTTTACTGTTCTGCTTAATTCCATATTTCTGCTTTCCAAATAATACAACTTTCTGTGCTACTTCCCATCAGAAATGCCAGAGTATTACAAAATGCAGTTTTGCTCAAAAATTTAGGTTAAGCTTAACAGTTTTGTTGGGTACTGGATAGATCCACGCCTGAGAAGGGGAATCAAGAAGTTATACTTAATAAGAACTTGACTCCGAATATTTATTTGTGTTTCCTCCAGCTACCAGGTTAAAAAAGTTACAGTCGGTCAGCAGAACTGTAACATTAGATTGTTATCTACCTTTACAGGGAAGTAGATGTATATGGTCACTGATGTTTTTAGATCCCTTTCAAAAATACATTTGTTTTCAGCTTACTCGCTATCAGTCCATAGCCCTAATTTTCTTTTGGGTAACTTCAAACTGTTCCAGTTGCAATATCGCCTATTCCCACTAGCATTAATAAATAAGATCTGTATAATTTTAATTACTTCCCTTGAAACAGACTGAAAACACTGTAAGCAAGATAATGTCAATGAATTATTTACATGCAAACAAAAAGAATTTCAACACATCACCTTTCCCCCTTCCCAGACTCCTGTATGAATGACTCTCCAACTCCTGCAATGCATTCATTCCTCAGGGGAGGATTCCTGGCCTACAAATTGTTTGACTTAAATACTGTACTATTACCTGAAGACTGAGTGATTTCCATAAATGGTCCTGAACTGTGCAGTTCATTCCCAAACACGATATAATTGAGCACAGATTTTTTAACCCACAGGAGAAAGCTCAGCTTGTTTGTCAGACATCTCAGAAAGAAGTGAAGTGAGAATTACAGATTGATTTCTGTAAGTTCCTTCAGAGTGAGCACCAACCAGTATTGGAATGTAGTTTGATTGCAATTCATTTTCTAATACAAACAAATAGTGATATAATTCCCAGACATACATTATTAAGTTGTTGCTAATTACATACAATAAATCAGTGATACGATCTTACCAATACATTAATAGAAGGAGACACTTTGCAAATACTGGGCTGATGTGCAACTGACAGCGTAAAGGAGACGTATTAATTTTGTGTGTACCATGTAATAACACAAGCTTGATTTTCAAAGTCACTCTTGCTTTTGATGACAATGGACAATTACAAACAGTGAAGTTTGCTTGCAGGTAATTCCAAAACAAAAAGGGGCCAAATTATTAAACTAACAGTAACAACTACAAACGGTGTTTTCAGAGAAGCAGCACAAACGTGCACACACAAAGACTATATTTGTAGCAACTATCAGAAAAGAACATTTTTCCCTTTTAATCTCATCAGAATAAGAGTATCGCTATTCTTCACCGTTATTTCTAAAATCTGAAGACATTTTAAATCTAAATAAATAATAGCTAGATCTGTAAACACATCAAGGAAAACCTCAGAAGAAAATAATCTCCCTTTTTCATATCTTAGCACCTCAAACAAACCTTGAGTTGTCTGCTAGGCAATTCCATATGGACTTTCATCTTTGCTGTCACTGTTTTACCATTAAAGTGTCTTGTTGTAAAGCACTAGAGACTTCAGAGACTTAAGCCTCTGTAAAAATCTCTGCAGTATGAAGTAATTTTATGTCACTACTCTGGTTATTTCAGAATTGGCTGCAAATAAGAGCCTAAGGATGATTTAATGTGTCCTCGACCCATCACGGCCATGGTTAAACAAAGTAAACACATCAGTCTTTAACAGTTATTTATAACTGGAAGAAAAGCACAAAACACCCACGATAAACACAGTGCTAGAAAAATATTCTGAAGGGAAACAACTAAAAGTATCTGAAAATGTCTTTCTTCACATATTGCTGTATTCCATTTCTCAGTGAAATAAAATCCAAATGACTATCCACAGAAGGAGTTATTAGAACTAAAATCACTGCTTCCAAATAAGGTCCCAAGATACCACTGATGAAGTGGAAATTTAGGAATTCAGATCTGATTACCCACCAGCAACTGGTACTTCTACTGCATTTTTTAAAGAGAATAACCAGCCCTCAGAGCTCACAGAAAAGACTCACTACTTTAAGATGGAAAAAACATTAATACTGGTAACTCATTTGGGATAATTTGGCCCCCGCAGTGGTAACTGTATCAGCGACCCAAGCTCTACAGCACTGATGCCATTCTCTTTTAAATCTGCTCAAAGAGATGATATTTACCTTGCTGTCTAAACCCAATTCCTTCAGCAGACACTGGTTCTTGACCCCTGTACCAGGGACTTTCTCTAGAGTCTAGACTGAGGAGCTGCTGTCAATGAGATGTGTAACCCCAGGATACAGATAGTCAAGAAGGTCACCTTCTGTCTTGCATCAATAAGCTGTTTGTTTGCAATGAGGCCAAACTAAAAGACCTGTTTACGTAACCGTAAGGAGAAATTGATTCCAGAGAAGCCATCCTGTCATAGGACTGGGTGGCAGTTTGATAAACTGGATTGATGTCAAGGTCTTTCACATGCTTTTCACCGATCTGTTTGCAGTGAGAGGAGAAAAAGACTGGGATAAATGAAACTGGTACATGCAGGCCTCCACCATGCTAGAAACTGCTTGAAAAATGATATAATATCACAACAAAGGAGTACAAGATGCCACTATAACCTACAGGACACAAGTCCAATTAAGCCTTCTTGTTAGAATACAGAATGGGAAATGTCAGTGTAGAGGCTTGTGGTTGCTACACAATATTGCAACAGCCCTTACAGACTTCTACAGGAGGCTAACGCAGTTTTTCAGTAAGGTAGTTTACCCGGGGGCATGCCAGGAACTCATCTTGAGGAAAAATCACGTTTTCATGAATTCTTAGTCTCAGGATTTGTTTAAGAAAGAGATTAGTGGCGGTTCACATCTAGCCAAACTGACAACTTACATTCTCACCTACTAGGTATTCATAGAATTGAAAAACATACCCAGATAGAGCCAGGCATTGTAATGCCCATCATCTAGTAAACCACCTCTCAGCCCCGCCCCCCCTCCCCCTCCAAACCCCATCAAACAAAACCAACAACAAAAAAAATCCCAAAAAACTAATAAATAAAATCCTTTTGGATTTCTTCTCTTTGGGAAGGGAGTTTTTTTGGCCTTTTTACCACGAACCTCTACTGAGCTAGAAAGAGACAATTTGGCTAACATCATGGAGTTTTACAGATTAGGACAACTTTATTCTTATTCACATAGTCCTCGCATACTATGCTTTAGTACTGGCAATGGCAGGAATTCAGGAAGAACTCATCTTTGCAGAAGCAGCAGACAAAATTGTCTTCTGAGTGGTACTATTGCATGCTTAGAATTACCAAGTCTTATAATGAGAAAGTAATGACGAGCTGAAAAAAATCATTATTCCCACGCATAAAAAGTTAGCTACAATGTTTCTAAATGCTATCTGTAGTTCTGTTGTAATTTCCTAGCTGTAAGAGATGCTTGGAAACCAGTACTGCTTCTCCTGTGTTAGCTTTCAGATTGCCGTACTCAACCTGAGGACAGAAGGTCTTATTTTAGTATTAATGAAGCAGATCGTAATATTGGAAATCATGCCTATGGCAGCACAACATTTATTTAAAGTTTAACTTACAACTCTTTTGCTATCTGCACTGGGCAGCCTCAAATCATAAATATAAACTTTCCCCAACAAGCATGTTCCTTCAATAATGCTAGCTTTGCTGTTTCCTCTCCGGTCCCCTTTCTTAACTATATAATACTTTTGGGGGCAGAAGATGCCTGTTATTTTCCTCAGTGAGAGATAAGAGATGCCAGCATAGAACTGAGCTTTTGCTATACTTAATCACAATCCTCCTATCACTTAAAAAGCAACTAGAGACCTTTTTCAATAAAGCTATCAACTGGGATTCAAACATAAACACTGGATTTAGGCACATAAGCTTAACTGACTTTCAAAACAAGACGAGCATCTATTCCATTTAGGCCCTTCTGATAACACCACCCTTAGTAGCTCAGGTTTATGCATGAAATGTTTACCTTCGGCAGGGGAGGAGCTAAAACTAGGAATATATAAAAATCACTATCTTATTCTGTCTTTTATAGGTAAGCTTAAAAAAAAATAAATAAGTTTACACATTCTTCCTGTAAAATTGTTTTAAATTTAAGAATTCTCAGAACCTGAATTCTATATACTGTTATCTTTGTATTGATTTTCTGCAGTATCACACTGAACGGTAATTTAATTGCAATTACATTTCATATGAACTTCTAACACGAGTTACATACCAACCTTTATAACTTTTTCTCTCCCTTTCTTTAGCCTGTATTTTTATTTTACCTTTCTTCTCATAGCCCCATTTTATCTGTCCTCCATTTCTCGTATTCCAAGGCTTACAAGGTCGTGACAGTGACTCCCATATAGAATGAGACACTGAAACCAGGTAACACACAGTGCAATTGATCCCTGATGAGTAGGGGGATATTTCCATCTCAATGAGCAGACTGAGCTTTGTGGTTCCCATTAAGGTTAATGGGGGTTATATGGCTCAGTCCTGGTGTATCATAACAAACGCTTGCCCCCTCAGCTAATCCATTCCAATCTTTCAGTTTTGATAGAGGAAAAAATATTTGCAGAGAAAAAAAAAAGGATCGTGATTTAGAATCAAAATTTGGAGTTGTCCCGTTTCTTCACTAACTTTTAAAAGTGTTAGAGCAGCACATTTCACCACTTTCCACTTCATCTGCAAAAGTGTTCAAGTCAACAAGTTCTATGAGAGCCATTAAAAATCTGTCAGAGAAGTGCTGGTCATGGCAAAACCATTTTTCAGAAGCTGTCAATTTCCCCAAATAGCCATCAGCGCTACCAGGCACAACAAGGGACTCCTCATTTAGGACGTGTCAATTCTTACTCTTAATGCCACAATGAAAACACCTACTAAGTGCATGTGTCTGGCAAAGTGAGGCTCAGTCACAGCAATGAGGGGGTGAATGCCACTCACATTAGTGAGCAAAGAAGAGCTGGAGACATTTTCTTATGCTTACCTGAAGACAAACACCCTATCTTTATCCTAAGCTGAGGCTTGTAAAGGTAGGTTACAGAGAAGGCAGTAAGGTATAACTGATGAAAGAGAACATGAATCTAACGTATTAGATTAATTGCTTGTAAAATTACACTTTTGGAGAGATTACGTTCTTGGTCATTTGCTGTGTTTGCAAGCTCCAGGTATAACGTGTATGAGAAGTACTATACAGTTCACGTTAGGCTGCAGATGTTGGTTGTTGTCAAAAGTGGGACTGCAGCTCTTAAGGAGGTACCAAACGAGTTAGGTTGGCTACTGCTGGCAGGAGCGCTACAGCTACACGGAGTTCAGGTCACCCATTGTGCCAATACAATCCTCACAGGCCCACACAAATTTCTAGAAAGGTCTTTCAACCTACGTGAACCTCAGGATGTAGTGCCTTGGCTGCTACTGCCAAGTGCATAGAGCATAGCGTGCTCCACTTTCAATAGCACAGAGAAAACAAATTTATCCTATGCCTCACTGCACCATATATTCTTGTATATATAGATATACTGACAAAATTAAAATGGTAGCTGCTGTCATTCTTTTTAAAAATATATAAACATTATACCCATGGGATTATGTGAGCTACCCAGATGATACCATTTGTGAAAGGTCTGACTGTGTTTCAAAGGCGGGGTTTGGCAGAGAATTTCAGACTTCTGTTTTGGATTAAGACAAATCACATTCAGTAAGAAAGGTTACCATTCAGGAAACTGTTCAGTGACTTCTCTCCTTATTCCTACATCCATGACACAAGTTAAGAAATATTCTGAGGCAGAAGAAGATACTGTAAACAACAGTTAATCCAGCCAGCCATATGCTGACCAACAGGAAAATTGCCCGCTACAACTCAAGATTCCTTGCAAAGCAATTGCTGTAACACCACCTCAGCTGGCACCAGGCAGCTCTGCATTCTGATCTGATACCACAAGGCACTTAAATACCTGCTTAACTTCAAGCTCATGGCTTTAAGCACATAGCATTAACTGTAATGAGCGTTCTTGTATTCTTAATCACATACTTGGATTCATTGCTAGAGCAGGCATGAAGAAATAATGGGCCATATCTTCAGGTTGTGTAAATTGGTGTGACTTAATTGAAATTAATAGAATTGTATCAATTTATACCAGCTGATACCAGTTCCCAGGGGTTCAAAATTTCGCCAAGTGTAAGTCAGCCTCCAGTGCAGCTGTTACTGCAGAGCTGTCGCTCTTGAACTATCAAACTCCTCTCTGCCTTTCCACCAAGCAGGAGTTAATGATCATATCTCTCTTTTCTGAGACACTGAGAAGGATAACTTGAGTGTCTTAGCCAACACACTTGTTCTCTCAGTAAAAGATTCTATTATCAAGGCCGTGTGCGAGTTATTACTGAGAGCACTTTGGTTGTCATATTTCACTGCAGAGTCTGTAAAGTTTAACTTACTGTTTTGCTGGGTGCCTTAAAAGCTTTTGCACATGACATTTCAAATAGAAAACAAATTTGCTTTTAAATAGACTTTATTTAGATTATCTAAATCTCACCTTTCTTTTTTTCTTGTTGGCTAATTCAACAGTCTCTCCAATAGGATCGATACCGTGTTTTTGTTAGTGCAGAAGACAGTTTGGCACATATCATACCTGTCTCCATCCTACTTGCGCACTGACCTGTATTTCTGGCAGAGAAGGACGATTTCAAAGTTTTACAAACTCAGATGTTACAAATACTCTTTTGCAAACATCCTCATGGGGTGAAAAGAAAAAGCAAACTGTTTTTTGGACCATGCCATAGGACAAAAGCTTACAAAAATGCCTACAAAGAAAAATAATTATTATATCTAACCAAAACATAATTATAACTTATTAAAGAAGGGCAGTTTTTAAATATTCTATTCTTATTGTGTTTTTTCACCCACTGAAATAAAGATTCTAAACCTTGTTTCCCCTAATATTAAAATCCGATTAAACTGTTTCCCTATGAAGAATTCCTCCATTAAAAATATTTCTGTTCAGCAAAGGACTAAATCTAATGCCTAAACCCAGCTCGCACCAACAGAACACATCAACAGGAAAACACGGTACACCTGTAGGATTTCAGCTAATAATGAGAAGTGCTGGTATGCATCACTGCATTTTGGCCATAGCCATGGGATGCACTGGGGCTCTCTGACCAAGGCTATGTTATTCTGCCTGGAGTTCTACCTTATATTTGCTCTTGATGGAAAAATTAGATCTCATCTATATCAAATGTCACGATTAAAATAATCACGCTCTGAAATACGCACAACTAAACGTTAAAAGAAATCTTAAAAAATAAATTGTGAACGATGCAAACTTTATCCATAATTCATTGCTGGTTCACTTCTACCAAAGAATCACATCTGACAGCAGTCTGGACTATGTTTAATAGATTTTCCTTCTTCTCATAGAAAACCTTTCACTTAAATATTGATTGTAGAACAATATGTATTTTCTATGGGAATATATACATTTCCAAAGTTCTTATTTTTTACCTGTAATGTGTCACTACATAAACAATTGCCTAAGTAGAGATATTTGGTTTTGAGGGAGAAAAAAGCTTAAAGCAAAACATTTCAAATACTTCAGGTCGTTTCACACAATCCTAAATATTGAGCAAGAATTTGCAAAAACCTCCAGCAATTCCTGCTTACATATGTAACTCTGGCGTCAAAAAGACAACAAAACACTGTCCCATTGTCATGTTTCAAACAGAAAAGTGGTACCAGTGAATTTTTTTTAGGCAATAACTAGATTTATAACGCCTACAGGAATGATGAGGCAAGGATGGCTTCCGAGTTGTTTCTTCTGACCATGGTACGATACAATTGAGAATGTAATGCTGCTGAGAGAGGTGACTGTTCCCAAGTTTTTAAACTGTAAGAGGCACTTCCAGCCTAAATGTTGATCTGAACTAAGTAGGATGTGGGAGCTGCTGGCACTTTCTTTTGAGAGAGTCCTCATTCTTATACATAGCAACATTTTCTGGCTCCTGGTAAGTGGCTACTCACAGAAACCAGGGCAACGATGTTCTGTTAAGGTCTAGCAGTGGCCAAGCTTCAGAACAGGAGCTGCTGCTTTCCCCAAAATAACATCCTTTCTGAGAGACACAAGAGCTCCTAGCTGGGTTCCAAATCCCACATGATCATTATCTCAACTGTACTGGACACATATTTCCTTTTAAAGGGTGATTTAAAGTTAAGTGCATTCCTTCCTCCATTTACCAGTGCAGAGAACCTAGACCCATAACATGGGCATCGAGTAAAATGTCTAAAGTTAAATACTGCGACTCTCCTATCATAAGCTATTTACTTGACTTCAAAATAGCTATTAGATATTGAGTTAATGAGCTACATATATTGCTGTATCAAGGGGAGAAGCTTAGCATTTTAGTGATCAAAATTCCTCTTGGAAATCATCCGTGGCCCTCTCGCAGAAACAGCGACAAGAAGACGGCACTCTGTTACGAGGGAAAGGTTAGAATAATTGATCGCTGTCTTATGTAGCACAGTGCTTGCTGCTTCCAGACAAGACTGAGGAAACTTTCCATTTGCCCAGCAATAAAATGTTGGGGGAGGGGAATGATAAATTTTTACAATTTCAACTTTTACAAACAAACTAGCTCACGTGCCTTTCTATTCCTTTAAATTCTTAGTTTCATGTAAATCTAACAGATAATCTGTAAGAAAGCACCAATACAAACCACCAATAACCACCAATAACAAACAAAGTGTTATTCTCAACTTTTCTACTTTCATGTTAGGTGTGGGAGACCCAAACTCAATAAACACACACACAAAAATAGCAGAAAAATAGTATGGTCTTTATGCATGATATTTGCCATGAAATGAACGTTGAATTTGTTCATTTACTCTAATCTAGTTATATTTCATTTTTTCTTCCTCTCCACTACTTTTTTACATTACTTCTTCAGGGAAGAGACAGAATAGGACAAAAAACCTAAGGCACTTTTGTATTCTTTTTTTAGTGAAAAATTAGAGAATTTTCATTAAAACGCACAGATGTAAGAAATAAATCCATTATTACGAACAGGGTTTAGGGACAAAAAACATGAACTAAAATGCTTGAGTAGCTCTACAAATTTTCGTACTCTAAGATTGGTTCTTTCTATCTGTGTTCGCTACTTTGTGTTACCCTCTGTTTCTGCAGCCCATCTAAAATTAGATCATAAGCTCTTCAGGGTAAGGATTGTGTTACGTTCTCCACATAGCGCCTACCGTCATTTAGATGCTTGGCAAAAATAATAATGAAATGTTGTTATTTATCTACTTTCATATCTGAAACTCTAAAATACTATGACAGTCTTACCAAAATAATGTAGATGGCAGAGATAACAGTTAGCCTGTTTTAATGACTAAACACACCAGATGTTTTGCCTGTATTATTTGCACACCTCTTTTGCTGTTTCTTTATTGTTTATAAACCTCTGTTGGTTTTGACCATTATATCAGTATTGCTTTCCTAGTTAGCCTCTGAATCCAATTCCCATAAGAAAAAATAGAGGTACACACCCAGTATACTAACCACCGCTGCATCCAATGCACATATGGGTTCTATTGTATGAGTCACTACCCTAATGATAGCTAAGCATATTACTGCCTAGAAAATTAACTCACACACTGTGAATAATCACAGAAAAGAAATTTGTTTTGCTACAAGGTTGTTTTCCAGCTGTTTTAATGCAGACAATTCTTTCCTGAAACACAAATTGGAAAAAAAAAAAAAGGAAAGAAAGAAAGAAAAATACTTTGAAAATCTGCATAATTTGAAGTGCTTAATGTAAATTAGATAGATCAGCCTAATTTTATTTCAGTACTTTTAAATTGCATTTATAATTAGTAAAATACATTAATGTGCTACACAGAAGGTCAGGAGTTCTGGTGAAAGAATCTAATTAAAATGCTCGACTGCATTTATGTCACACATGCGCTTCGTAACCTTGAGGCCTTCCTCCAGCAGCAAAGGAGTTTTTTGTACTTTTGTTATTTATAAGTTTTATCTTCAACAAAAAAGGCATGACTGTATGAGTAGCACATGTAAAGTAAATATTCTAATCTCTCACCCTATCTGCATAACATGCTAATTATGATGGTTTGGTCCATCTCCTATCATACTTTTTCATGACAGACTAATAAATAAAAACAGGTTGGTTCCCTGTATAACGAGGACCAGACGCCCACCTGCTGCCCAGTCTTTCCCTCTTAGTGGCCCCGAATGAAACTGTGCGACATATAATTGACAGACAGAGAAAGATCTGAAGTTGGTGCCAGCCAGAAATTTGAGTACATGTAGCGTCAGGTATTTATCCTGACACCTAAATTCACTAGCACTATGTATTTAAAAAAAAAAGCTTAGAGCAATAATCAGCAAGCAATAATTAGCGATGCTAATTTTTCTACTTAGAACTCATATTGCGATTTTATTACATTTAAATTATACATGCTCAGGTGTTCAAATGCTCTCCTTTCATCACCCTCTTAGGTGGTAAAACATCATTAACATCCTTCTAGCACCAGAATGATTGCTCAGTAATATTAGAGATCTCTGCCTCACCGAGTTTTACAGGTACTCCTGCGATAGGCCCAGGCAAAGCCTGAGGGAAACAAAAAAGGGAGGACACACTTCAGCGTTATACATATACTGTTATCCCAGCTTTTGTCTCTCTACTAGTAACATAACTTTCAAGTTTTGGAAAAACCAGTGGAATTATAAATTCCTGAGATGTCAGCTCTGTCTGCAACAGAAGAAAAGTTATCTTAGTCTTCAATAGGAAGGAAAAACATGAGAAGAATGATTGCTCCTCCTCAGGATGAAACACTGAAGCTTTCAAAGATTTGTTGCTTCGTACCAGCCGTAAAGGTTGGTCAGTGTCTGTGATCACTGTTTGTTGGCCTGAACATCACAGGAAAGAAAACAAGCTCTGAGGTATATTGTGTAAATAGGCTAAAACTTACGTAAAAACAAACATCATTCATTCCTTTCTTTTATAACCTCTCCCACCTGTTGTAAAGCAGCCATCAGCTCCTGTGGAAATATCTCTAATAGTTTTGAAATAGAATGAAAATGATTCAGTTCGCTCTCTATCTGCTTTTACCTACTGGGACTGAAGGGATTGAAGCCTTTTCTGAAATAAAAGGATGGCAAAAACCAGCAGGGCTGTAGGCTTGCTTAGCCTGAAGGGACTGGAACCATTAGAAAAGCTGCCTGCCTATGGGACAGATTTGGCACAGATGACCAGCTAGATGGACACAAACTTTTAAGAACTGGCAGCCACGAATGCAGAACATGTGAACTGACAACCGAGCGTGAAGAGAATATAGCATAAGAACAGCATTTGCCAAGCAGCAAGAGAGGAAGATAAGAAACCCTGGAAGCTGTGGACCAGGGAGAGAAGTGACATTCACCCACCTAAGTTCTGCTTTGCCACTCTAATGTAACTCTAAATATTGCATTAGAGTTGGCAGATAAACACTGGTTTGCTTTGAAAAGTCTGTCCTGAATTGCTGTCAGTACTGTCAACCGTATCGCTTCCTGTTGGCATCCAGCATCTACCAGGGGACCAAACTCATTTGGATTCCACAAAGAAATGAAGGGACATTGAAGCCAGATGGCCCAAACCCAAAATAGTTCAGCTTCGTGGCTTGCACTTTCAGAGACATGGAGAGCTCAGCACTAGTGCAGAGGAGGGAACGCTCCAGGAGATCTACAAGAAGGCTGGGAGCAAAGCATGCTACCCCAAACAATGAAAGCCATCCAACTGCATTAACCTCAGCCGAGGACCAGTCTTCCCTTCGCACAAGAACCGTGGCAGTACTTACGTGCAGTTGCCACCATCACTGCATGATGCATGAAGACTCTTGAATCTGTGCACCTTAATGAAATTCTGCCCTAATCCTAATTCACCAGAGAATCAGACAGCTACTGAAAAGAATCAGCAGCACGAAGGATCCGTGGCTAGTAGTCAGCAGAAAGCTGATGCTCAAAGTAATGGCTCATTTTCCCTAAGCCAAATATTTTTGGTTCTTGCCTGCATGGCAAGATAGTTATGCGAATGGGGTTGAAGCTGGTGCCAATGACCAATATACTCATGTGCTGGAAATTATATGTATTTGGGCAATAGGAACAGAAAACTTCTCAGCACTGTACAACTTATTTGCAATTGGTTATATCATCTAAAATGGCAGAGGAATTTTTTTTTAATGAATGTTCATTTGGCCACGTGTAACAAAAAGCACAAACTGTACTGAGAACATTATTAATCCTTATTCTTGTCCTTAGATCACAGAACAACAAATCACCAATACCATTCCTAAAATTATTTATGAAGTACAGTATATAAATTCAGCATTGCATACATTTGTAAATGACACAAATGATCAGGTTTTCAAATACAGGTCTTGTTTTCCAGTATTCAGAATTACTGTATCTTGCAAGTCAGTCCTACACAGAATTCACTGTTGACCATGCTTGCAATTCCAAGACAGAAAAATTAGTTTAAAAATGATTAAACTTCAATTACATAATCTTCTTTAAAGTGCTGAACAGTACTCTTGGGTGAACTAATCCCAACTGCACATATTTATTCCTAGTAAAGATTGCTAAGGCAGCTTCTTTGAAAGTGAAAACTAACCTCAAGAAGTATCATATCCAGCCATAAACTCTAAAAAGTCACATAATTAAAAAAAAAAGGAGGAGTGTGCTAATTTTCATTAGATTTAAAAATATCAACATAAGGCAGACACAGATTATGATGAAGTCTTAATTGTGCTAAAACCCATGAACAATGTGCTGAAATTTTGCAAGGATCTATCTTCATGGTAATCTAACTCAGACCAACACATTTAGGGAAAAACACAATTAGCTTCTCAACACTCATCAAGCTGATCACTTTCCAAAAATGTTACATAAGTAAATGAATAAATAAAATTCATTCTCATAGCACGAGAGATTTACACAACAGAGAAGGAAGCAAAAATTCTGGATTAGGGAAACATAACCCTCCAAACCTTGACTTTGCAGTCTGTAGTAAAAACAGAAAGATTAATATGAAAAATAAAATCCGACACATGTATAATATTAGTCTTTTTTTCTTAATGATTCAAACTCATATTATTAGCGCTACTGTCTCCATTCGAATCTAGATGTCAATTTCTCATTACAAACGCAGGCACCAGGTCAATGTTACAGCTAATGAATATCTGCTGGTGCAAATGCTGATTGTATCTTAGCCTGATTCTAGTAAAATTTAAATGGTCTATTAATTTTCTTAATAAATTTAGATATGGCTCCTGACTGCAATCTGTCTTTCATTAGCTAACAAAAGTGTATGAAGATCCTGCCAAGCTGATGGTTCAGAGTATTTCAAGCAAATCACCATCTACATTAAAAAATAAAAAATATTTTTCTCTTTGGTACAGGCTTTAAAAATGGTATGGATTGTCAGGCTTAGTCTGCCCAGGACTTCTCAGTCCTGCTTCATCTGGACTTGTTAAAAATAAATAATTTTACCGCTGCTGGAAAGTCTCAAATGTGTATGTACTTTCTGGACTAAGACTACCATTCAGTAGTTCATTTGGGCATATGAATAACTTGAAAGATTTTTTTCATCTTTAGACCCAATAAGGCTTAACCATTTGTTCCAAACAACCGTGTTCCACCCTGACGAGCTGAATGGCCTGCAGGTACAGTACCGTACGGAGCACAGAGCAGTGGTCAGTCACAAAAAAGAAAATTCACTTCTGCTGACTTAAGACTTCCACAGCCTTTAGCATCCCTCCATACTCAGAAAAGAGGGACACTTAAAGAACAATTCACCCGACCTGTTTTAGACCTGTACCTCAAGGAAAATCATAGTTGTGGAAAAGCTTCTTCTGGACTGACTATGGAAAAAGGCAGTCCAGTCAGATGTAGATGTGTACAAGAGAAGTTACCCAGACAGATGGATTTTTCTCAAGATTTACACAGCATAGGACTGAAGTAACAACTAGGTCCGTGTGAGAGGACTGCAAATATACATTGTTCTTCAGGGGTTTGAGCTATTTCTAAGTGGCAATATGGGAAAAAAAAGACAGGGGGTGAATATCACCATCATCATCTAGAATCATCAGGGGAAGGTGGTCTTCCTTCTGAGATCATGTTGAATTTAGCTTGTTTGGTACACAAAAACACAAGGGGACTGTATCTACTGAGAAGATATACCTGAAAAATACCCAAGAGAAGTGCAGATCAGAGAAGAGGAAAAGCTGTTTGAACTAAACATCATTGTATAAAAACAGATAAACAGTCCAAGAATAAGTTCAGGATTCCTAATAAAAGGTTTCAAAGGTTTCTAACCACTGAATGAGAAAGCCTCTGATACAGCCTTCCAAAAGCAGCAAATGGTGGAGTTTTGTAAGTTCATAAACATATAACCTTTACCTGAGACTAAAGGGCTAGACCCTTCTTAACTCTATCTTTTCATTTCAGATCAGTTTCTAAAGATAACAGAATACAAATCCAAGGTAGTAGAGGCCAGGGAAGTAAATGTACTAGTTGTAGACCACAGTGGTGTTATCCTTTGGGGCCCAAACGTGCACCTAGTGAGAGAAAAGTCCAGTGGTACCTGTAAAGAGGCCACTGCAAAACTTCTATGTTTGCTTGCAAAGCACCTAGGTTCCTTTAAACACGACCAGAATCAGAATCAAGTATTCCTGTGTACTGCAACACAGAAAAATCCCACAAGTATTAATACAAATTATTGCAACGTTATCTGTATTATTCATTGAGAAAAATCTGCAGTAAGATGGAAATGATGACCTAACCCCAGATCCAAACAACTCAAGGAAGTGGACATTTGAAGACAGATAATAGTCAGCTTTCCTCAGCACAGTAGCACAAAAGTTCACAGGAAAATAAATGTTTCTCAGTCTTAATTATTTCAGAACAGTTTTTTGTTTCTTGTTTTTTGGGTTGTTTTGGGGTTTTGTTTTGGGGTTTTTTTTACATTTTAATTATGGTTGGCAACTCTGAGTCTCCTGCTGGTAGCTGTAATCAAAACTGAAGACTGATTAAACGATGCAATCTATGCCACTGGACAGCATTATTAGATCCCAGTACAAAAGACAATAAACCAACACAGTATTTTAATACACAAACAATATTGCAGCTCTCTACAGTAAATAGCTCAGAACATTCAAACCAGGTCTCACTGCCTTCCCAATTATGTATGAATATAACATCATGCCACATGTCAGTCATCTCTGATACCAAGCAGTTGTTCCCATTACATAGGAATATTTCTACCCATTAAAAGTGATGAAAGCACTGGTGTGTGGTATGGGCTGCACATGGCCCTGCAAAGCCTCAGGCTGCGTTGGTCACAGAAAGCCCCCTACATAACAACATTGCAGATTCCTGAGTGCCATCTACTGGCACTTCAACTGTTAACTAAATCTAACAGAAAATTTTAAGTTTCCTATCAAAATTTCTGATATATGTATATTCATTTTCATTCCACTTCATCCCATATGAGGTTTAGACAAATTTTAATGTACACCTTTTTTTTTTCCCATTTTGGTGTATTCATTGGAAAAGAAATGTTATGAGATTATCTATTCAGAAATACATCTCAATGTCAAAATCAGCTGAACCATTTTACTTAGTCTTAGTTCGATAATGAAATGCATCTGGCTGAACTGATTTAGTGCCTTATGGAAGCGAATCATATGCCCATTCTCTTACATAAACAACTGTTCTCCACTGGGCCCATGTATAACATGATGTGTCATGACAACATTTTGAGGAGAGAGTTGGATGTCTCTTCTAAAGCATAGTCCAGATAAGGAGCCTGGGTAGTCAAATGGAGATAGGAATAGGAGAAATTACAATCCATGTGGACAAATATTTAGGCAAATAACATTTGCCTTATTCAGGGAATTGGTAGAAAGGATCTCAGGGCAAAGGAGCTCAAAGCAGCTGGCAGGTCTTTTGGGGCAAACCCCTCCAAGCACAACACTCCATCCTGGTAGTCAGGAAAAGGAATAAATGTAGCAGGACATTGACTTGGCTACGCAGGGAAGTCATGACTGATCTCCAATAAAATAGGATATACACTGGAGGTAGAAGCAAAGACAGGCTACAAAGGAGGAAGATAGATAAGCTCGTTGCTCAAGCATGCAGGGAGAGTGGCAGGAAAGCCAAAACCAGGAGCAGTTGGCATGGATTTACAGATAAATCATACCCGACTGCATTGGCTGCCTTCTGAGATAAAATGACTGGGAAGTTGGACTAGGGAATTCCCACACTTCCTTCCAACCTGAATAATTCTATGATACTATGACATTCATTTTTTGAAAGCACACTACAGCGTAAAAAACCAAAACAACACAAAAAAACCCACGCAAACAAAAACAAACCCAAACAACCCCCCAAAAAAGCCAAACGAACCACGAACTTCTCCACTGTTTTTAAATGGAAAAAAGGATTTTTTCAATGCCCACAAAAAGGACAAAGCTGAATAATTTTCTGACTAGTGGTAACTGGAGAAGCCAATGGAGAATCTCCTGCCAAGCATTTATCAGGATTATGACAACCTATTATTCAGCCCACCAGATTGATGAAAATGTCTTATTTGGTGAAAGTCTTTCTTGTGTAAGCTTATCCAAGATCAACACTCTTTTCCACAATGTCTCATATCAAAATGGCAGATTAGAAGATGGATTTGGGGAAAAAAGCAAAACCCTTCAAGAGAGAAATCAGTTTACTTAAAAAATATTCAGTGGTTCCTTCTCCATTCAAGCATACCACTGAATGAACGCCTTTCTCAATAACACTATTTCTTACAAATAGAATTTAATAAATTTGTTGGTTTCTTTAAAGTCTTCTTAACCATGAGAAATGTTTGGCATCTTTCTCCTCTTTTGTTCCGTACATTTAACAACCAGGTAAAAACCATCCAACACTTGAATTCGAGTAACTGCACTTTTAACTCAGGCTTCTTGATTGCCAATAGTAATCAGGTGCTAGTTCATGAACTATGTTAGTTAACAATGGTGGCAAATAAACAGTAACTGCAGTGGATTGAAACAAAGCAACATCAAAAGACAGCTATAACATACTTCCAAAGAAGTGTTCTTGACTCGCGAGTACGTGAACTCTCAGGAATTTTAGGCCAAGTTTGTCCGAAATTAATCATCTCATCAGTCTCAGTCATGATGCTAACATTTCACCATCTGCTGACCAAAATGAGAAAAAAACCCTCACGCAAAGAATTCACTACATGGATTTTGAGGACATCCAAAACACCAAGACGACATGAGTTTTCAATCTAATTGCATGGCCTCTTAATAACCAAGAAAATCAATGAATCAAAAGGCAGAAAGGCAAATTGTAAAGAAAAGAAACATATTGCACTACACGTTGGAAACCAGAAGAGCTACGAATAGACGGCTGCTGAAATAGTTGTAAGATCTATCATACAAGTCCAATTTTGTTCAAAATATACAGAAATAGAAATTTAACGATACATGCTTCGCATTTTGTAAGATATATTTTAATTAGAAGACTTGAAGTTAGAATACCTGAGGAAAAATAAAACCTTAGGTCTTGAGATGAGAAAAAAATAAAAAAATCAAACTGCGAACAAGATTAATACAAACCGCTAGGGCTGCTTAAAAGTTTTTACTTAGAAATGTCTTTCTCAGATCTGGATTATGGATGGAGCAGAAATTTTTAAAGGAAGTATTTACTTTCAGTGGAACATTCAGTCTAGTTATTGATGTTCAAAAATGAAATACCCCAAATCTGGAATATTTCAGTTTAACAACATTCTAAATCCCCTGAACTCCTCAGCATAAAACTTCCTACTTTCATTCTGTTCGTTTTCCTCCAAAGTAACCACAAGCAACCAAAACCACTTCACCAGCAAATCTAAACAAACTTACAACACACGGGCATCTGCACAAATTTGTCTCTAAAATTCCGTTTCTTAAGACTACAGGACCACTCTAAAACTATGACTTATTTTTTATTATACGTACCTTTGCAAGGATGAAGATCATAACATTTTATTGTGCTAGCTATTAGGAATCAACATTTAACACATAGCTTTTTGTGCTGGATTTGGCTGGAACAGAGTTAATTTTCTACGTAGCAGCTGGTATGGGGCTATGTTTTGGATTTGTGCTGACAACAGGGTTGATAACACAGGGATGGTTTTGTTATTGCTGAGCAGGGCTTACCCAGAGCCAAGGCCTTTTCTGCTCCTCACCCCACCCCACCAGCGAGGAGGCTGGGGGTGCACAAGGAGCTGGGAGGGGACACAGCTGGGACAGCTGACCTCAAGGACCCAAAGGATATCCCACACCGTATGGCGTCATGTTCAGCATGTAGAGCTCAGGGAAGAAAGAGGAGGAAGGGGGGGACGTTTCGAGCGATGTCATTTGTCTTCCCAAGTCACCGCTCTGTGTGATGGAGCCCTGCTTTTCTGGAGATGGCTGAGCACCTGCCTGCCCACGGGAAGTGGGGAATGGATTCCTTGGTTTGCTTCGCTTGCACAGGGGGAATTTGCTTTACCTATTAAACTGTCTTTATCTCAGCCCACGAGTTTTCTCACTTTTACCCTTCCGCTTCTCTCCCCCATCCCACTGTGGGGGAGCGAGCAAGCGGCTGTGTGGGGCTTAGTCATCAGCTGGGGTTAAACCACGACAGTTTTAAAAAATGCTTAAGACATTAATTTAAAAGCAAGCAGTTTCTTTAACTAAACAGTCTTATAATACAAGCATATTCTATACCAAAGCATCTCCAAAGTAAAGTGTAGTAATCTGGAAATAATTTGGTCTTAGTTACTCATTATTAGCAGCACTGCCTACTTTCTCAGAGACCTTTTAGGGTTGCTTTTGATTATTTTTCCCCTTTAGTTGGGTATCAGGATACTTATAACCATAATTAATTCATACTTTGGACTCTCAGGATTATGAAGTATTATAGGATGGCAGCGCTAAGACAAAATGCTCTAATTCACCAGCTGTCATGTATTTAATTAGAGATTTTGATGAATCTTTTCTACTTAGATGAGCCTTCATACTTTGTGTTCTATTAAAAAAAAAAGGAAAGACAGAAAGAAAGGAAAAAAAAGACTTTTTTTGTACAAGGACTCTAGGATTCTGATAAACTTTTTGTTAACGTGGCAGACTTGTCTATCACATTAATGTTAGACCTGGAGTCTAACAACTTGTCAGCTGCCAACGCTGACATTTTCAGAGAAGCAGGAGTGAGGATGCAAGCTCAAAAAAAAAAAAAAAAATGAGGCTTCTGTTATGCAGAGACACAGAAAGAGCATGGACAGAGTTCCTTTCAAAAAGCAGGCAAACGTCATGAATTTCCACCCTCTCCATGTTTTGCATCATCCAGATGTTCACGAAGGTTAAACCAACAAACTTCTTTCCCCAAAAAAATCTAAACTGATTTTCCTTTAAGATCTCAAGTATAGTTTATTTTGTATATTCTCTATGAAGTAAGAATATTCAGCAAGAATTAAAGCTAGAAATATATTTAAATGAATCCGAGTTATAGGCAAACTTTGTGTATAACATATTAGCTGCAGCATATAGAACAAAAAGTACAAAAGATGAAGTTATAAAACAGATTCTTATTTATGCTATTGTGAGACATGCACTGAACACTTTTGCATGAAAATTTCTCTTATAATGGTAGTGTATAATGCCTGGGCTACATCATAGTATTTTCAATATCAGCGTCTGTGTTAATAAATAAAGTACTTCTCTGATACTGGAATGCAGTTAGCATTGCATAAATATTTTAATTTTCAGATTTTTTTTTAACAGGTTATATAGTATCTAAAGTGTATCATAAATTGTTACAGTAGAAAAAAATCCTGCTATAATTTGATTTTGAATCTTCTTCCTTTCTCTCAGCATGCATATTAACAAATTGATTCAATGATTGACATTTCTAAAAATCTTCCATTTTATTTAGGTTTGGCAAGCCTGACTCCCCTGTGAAAACATAAGTTTTTGATATCCATTTCCGTTAGGTGGCCTAATGACAAATCAAAAAGACTGATGGAAAGAAAATCTTTAGAGAGGGCCAAAAGACAATAGGGATAGTTTTGGGGGAGAAAATTAAATATTGTGTTTATTTTAGTTTTCCTCTATGAAATAGCCCTACCAATGTGAGGTGGTTCTTGATGCGCTGCATATTCTTATCTTAGGTTAGGCTAGGAATTATTTAGTATTAATTATTAATTAATTAGCATTATCCATCTCTGCTTCCATTAAAGTCAATGTATGATTCAATATTTAAAAGGAGAAAAAAAATTCAAACCTGGATTATTGCCTTGTTAAAGGACTGTGAGGGGAAAAAACCAAACCACAAACGGGTATACGATTTGCTCTTTAGTGCATCCCTCTGCAGTAGAAGTATAATGATTGTGGAGCTCCAAGTGCAAATAGGTACTATTTTTCTGATTGCTGCCTAAAATACGATGTCTTATGGGAGTGGGGAGAAGGAGCTTAAAGGAGATCTTAAGTTTACAATCATTATAAAACAAACTCCCTGGAAAAATTACTCATCCAATTACCAAGGCTTTGTAAATAAGACCGGCAGCACACTACAGGTTGTGGACAAATTAGATTTCTAGTTCTGTGAACAATTTGAGGGTTTCATTTGGGGCATTCTGTCACCCCAGACTGGAATACCATTCTTACTCCCTTCTTTTCTTCTTGCTCTCCCCTCTCACTGTAGGGCTTAGTGGCATAGAGAGGCTTGAATACCCATTTTGCAGAAGAACTGAAGATGAGAACTTTGCAGTTACCTATATAACAGTCATGTGGACAAACCATGGGACTTCCCAGCACCGTGGTGCCCTAGGCTGCTTGTCATATAGGTATTGCACCACTACCAGGCCCTAGTCCCAGCCAGTGAGGAATCTCACAAAGTCTAAATTTTAGAAGCTCACTGAGAGCTCTCCAATCTCCTCAGCTATGGAGGAGAATAGGTGTTTGGCTAGGGAGACAGGTTGCCTGGAGACCTTCATGTGGGACGCAGGGTTGCAAAACCTCAAGGATCCTAAAATCTTTATTTCAATTGGCTAATGCAGGAGGAGGATGGAACTGGATAGAGCAAGGGAAATGATAAAGCAGCAAGCTATCTGCCTGCCTGGTTTCTCTCAAATGTTTTAGTGGAAACACCTTCTCAGCTCTTGTATTAGATTAATAGCACTACTCACATCGTTGTATCTTCTGGCGGATAGCCTCTAAGACAGAGCAGAACTCAGAGAATGATATCAAAAAACAACACACCTTCCTGTAAGCCACTCAAAGGCTGTTACACCCCCACAACTGTACAACACTGCACACGTGCAGCCTACCAGACCCTGCGGTGTGAAAGAGAACCATTGCTACATCAGCACCCGGCACAGAAAAAGACGTCCTGCAGCAGCACCCTGAGCAAGGGAGTGTAACTTGGGTGAATTCATTTATTACACCCTTGAGCAACAGTTGGAACAAGAATTTGGTTGGAGCCAAACCACTTTCACAGGAGGGCCAGGCGATGGTCAAGGACAGTAATTCAGGCTTCAGCATAGAAGGGATGTTACACTCTACTGAAGAAAAAAATCTTACTGTCATTGTTGACTGCCAAGAAAGAAATATCATTATTGGGCTTTAGTTCAGGAAAACAGCTTTACCAAGGCTCGATTCTAGATGCACACAATGACTTAGAATAATTTGCTGTATTTACATAAATGCAGAAAGACTTTCAAATCTGCTTTTGTTTATGAAATGAAAAGGTTTTCAGGTATCTGGAGGACAGTATGATCACAGCAAACCCTTGTATACTGCATTTTAAATAATGCAACAGGTCTATTAATAAACTAGTACAATACTTATCTTTTTGTCACTGAAAGACTAATCCATGGGCCACCCATTAATGCCCCAAATCCTCACTCATAGCAATGGAGAAATTATGCTTTCACTGATGACAAAAGTTTATTTTTCTTATTGGGCTTTTTTTTTATTTTCTGTATATTATATTGAGTCTCCAAAGCGTGAAATCTGTCTAAAATTAAGAACCATGCACCTTGCAGATAATCATAGAATCATTATGGTTGGAAGAGACCTCAAAGATCATCAAGTCCAACCGTATACCTGATGCCACCCTGTCCACTAAACCATGTCTTGAAGTACCACATCTAATGTATTAGGCCATCTCCTAGAATCCATATGACCCAGCACTTCAGATTATGGTGCCATGTAGAAACATGGCATCACTGGGCTTTTGCTGTCACGCATCAGAAAAAGCTTTCTAGCACAAAGTTAGCACTCATTCCTGTTATTAAGGAAAATTCTTTTTTTCAACAACTTTTGACTTGTGTTTCCAACTCTATTCGTTATGTTCTAGAATTACTATAGAAATCTAAAATACAACAAGAGTATTTTCTGGCATTGGACCTCTTCAGAAAGCTGTATCTTCCTTTTCCAGAAAAACTTTCCATTTCATCTAATCTTACTGTACCTGAAATCTTATTTCTAAAGAAAAAGCAGATCTGCTTTCTGCCTATTGCATAAGTCCAGAATTTTGCATCAGACTCAAAACAATGAAAGGGCTGGAAGCTAAAAATGGTTCTTCAACCCGTGATATACATCCATAAAGGAACACTTACCTCGTGCATAAGACATTTTATATATTTATAATAACATTTATAATAACAAAGAACAAAATATACATATAAAGACATGTCCAGATTTTAGCTGAGAGGCACAGAAAAATATAACTATGCCACCGAGTATTACAGATTGGTCCATCTCAAGCATTAACACATGAATTCATCTGCTTTATGAAAACTTAAATTGCCCTTTTGTTCCCATGGATCCAACAGATGATTCAATCAAAGGCAAAGTATAGCCCAACTACCCTCAGGTCCTGAATTTCCAGTTTCAGTGAGAGAATCAACTGCAGGATTAGGCTTCAGAAAGATTTATTACAGACAAAAATGTTACTAAACAATACTCCACAGAGTTCCCAAGAGACATCTGATATTCTTGTACCATTTAATAGTCTGATTATTACTGCCACAGTTTTTCCTGCATGTAACATTCTTTCACAGATCACTGTATCACATCATATATTTAAATGCTGTCCTAAAATACTTATTCTCAAAACATTATTCACTTCCCTTTCTCTTCATCACCTACCCCTCTCCTTCTCCACGGTATGCACTGCTGGAACAGGATAGTTTATTATACTTTAAAATTAACAAATGTCTGATTTGTTTCCATGATGCAGTTGGTCATTTGCATCACAAAAGTAGTAGATCTCTCAAAAATTCTTCTACAAATCTGACATTAAAAATGCTCTTTGCAGTATATTTGAGGACTAATCTCTCTGACAACCCCTTCAAAGGAAACTGTGGCCTCCTATTAGTTCTCACATAGTAGACAGTGCTATCAGAAACTATGAATAAATGATTGTCTTTAATTTTAATGACTCCTTCCATGGGATATTTGAAATGCACATTTTGATAGAATTATGCCTATTAAATGAAAAATAGTACAACATTTTGCAAATCTATCACAATTTATGTGAGCTATGGGCACATCTCAAAATATAGAAGTTCTGCAGTAGAGTTTACAGTATCTCCACAGGACAAACAAAACACAGTTAAGCATTTTCTTGAATTGAGGTCATGACCCTGTAAGAAGCTGAGGGACAGAACTGCTACTGAAGTATTTTCCTGATGGTACATTACAGCAAAAAGGACCTAACATGCCTGCATGCATCTCCCATTTCTTTATAATTAGATATGCAAGAAGATTTAAGAACAAGACATGTTCCTTACTAGATGTAGAAAGCTCATTTTATACTTTTTTATTTTAGTGTTGGTAAAGGGAATATATTCTACAACATAGCTGTGCTTGAACAAGGATGCTACTGGGGAATACCATAGTTTCCTTGGAAGACATATGCTCTGCTGTTCTGGTGAATAAACAGAAGCAAAAATTGCCTCTTTATAATTCTTTCAGATTTTATTGAAGAACACTTTTGATTGATTAACATTTTTCTCTGAAGTGTAATAAACAAACCCTTATGGAGGAAAACTTTTTGCTTTGCTGTCCCCAAAATAATAATATTCCATGAGAATGCTTGTCTGCCTCTTGATGTGTTTATAGAATAGCAGATGATTGGAGGCTTCAGGAAAAAAAAAGGAGTATTTCTTTGAAGAAATACAGGAGATGGGTTATATACATGATCACAAAAAGATTTTTTAAAATGCACATAATGAATTTTGCAGTTTGTAAAATCCTGACTCTGAATAATAACTAGTTTATGTATAAATCATATTCAGAAATATTTATGATGAAACTTCAATTCAAAATAAAACAGACAAATGTCTTTAACCTAATGAAATTGCATAGTAAATTATTTCCAAGAACATTCCAATGTCAAGGTAACTCACTTAATTATCCATTATCATAGAAATGTAGTCATAATGTTAATTAAAATGAAGGGGCAAAACCATTTCCATTTTTTATTAAGATCCATTGGCCTCTTGAACAGCTATTAGCCTTGCTGTCAGGGTTAGGTGGAGGACAAAATTTGCCCTGGTAGGTAGACCATTGCGAGCTGATTTCAACAGCTTAGGAACTGCAATGTCATAATGAGAGGCAACTGAAAAACTATCTGCAAGCCATTTGTATTGACAGCACACAGGAAGCTTTTGTACAACGACCATTATTTCTGCAGCGTACTTTGCAGCTGCAGTGCACAGTCACCTCAAACAATGAAAAGAATTATCCACACTTGCAGCTGAGAATACCAATATACCTGCACATTGTCGGCAATTCTAAGTGACATTCTGCAAACAAAATCTTCCAGCAGTGTACTTGTCTTAGTTAGAACTTTGTCACATTAATTATATTGCTTGCACAGGCAGGTATTTATTTTAGGAGTGGATTATCATATGCTGTAGGAAATTTTACCTTCAGGCCTGAACAGCGTAGATGAAGGGGAGTGAAAGGCCTACGTACATTAGAATGCGCATTATACAATTCTGGTCAAAGTCAACCGCTCGGAGTAAAGTAGCTGTAGAAATAAAACAGCAATTTTGGGAAACTTTTGTATTACCTTGTGTCTGTACATTCAATTACAGTTCCAAAGGAGATGTTTTCTACATTTGTCTAAAACTGTTACTATAAATCAGCAACCATCTGCAAATTAGCTGCAGACTCACAGAGCACAAAATGCTGCTCTTCCCAAGATCACAGCCCTACACCAATGTGGCAAGCAAGAGCTAAAGCAACAAAACAACGTTATATTTTGACTCTGCTGGCATTCTGCCGAAGTTTATTTTTCAATATATATTTTTATCTAAACAAGCTGGCAAAATTATTTCACAAAACATGTATGTTTGGAACACAAATCCCTGTATAATTCTGTTTTACATTCCCTTCCTTTTTTGTACCACTCAAAGATTTTTATAAAGCTGCAAATAACACGACTTACGGTTTTTTAAAGTAAAACATTTGCTTAAGTGGTTTGAATGATTGGGGCAACAGCACTCAGTGTTGTGCAAAATGGATGTATTGCAAAGAATGAAACGCAGTAATTTTTATTTTGTTCCACATTTAGTTCCATACCATTTTATCCCTGAATCACATTTATTAGTCCATAATGAAATTCAGATTGCTACTGCTATTTTTCTGTTTTCTAGCTTTCAAGGTACACATTGTATAGCAAAATAAAACAAAACACTGATGTGGTTAACAGGATCTAGTCTTGGTAAAACTACTGTCGATGCCCACCCTTGTATACTGAAGTAGCTTATTGCAATTCAACAGTTCTAAGGTATGTATCTTCTGTTTTGATTTTTACTGTAACAATTAATATGTGAAATATGTCAACGAATACCATGGGTAAGTGTTATATACCATATTATTTTTACAGTAAATACTATATTATATCTAAAAGTGTTTAGAGATACACAGATTTAAAGTTTTGTTCATAAAGCACTCTTCCACATTTTCACTCTATCAGAACATTTTACTATCAGGCTAGCTAAAAACCTGCTCACCTTATGCACATTAATACCACTCAACATCACTGGGGATTTATATGAGTAAAGTGTTTCATGAAATTTAAAACATATATTACTTCCTTCAGTCCCTGGAATGGTGAATTATAATTGCTTTAATAATTCAGAATGACATAAAAATGAATCTAAGGTAATAACCGGCTTGCATATTACCTACCACATATTGCACTTTAAAAGTAATCAGGGACAGATTAATTAACCAAATCTTTTTTTCTAACAAAGAAAGGCAGTCACTGACAACAGAAAGTTTCACTGAAGTGTACTAATGTTTCTAAGTTGTTTGAATAATCCTTTTCCATATCCCTAATAAACCTGAGATACTCCAAGAAATTCAGTGTATCATTGTAATTTTCTATATCCCTAAACCTCTTAATTTTTAATTCAGAATTACTCTTCACTCCGTTACAAAATTGTGGTTTTGGGGTGGTGGTTTGGTTGGATTTTTTTGTTTTGTTTCTGTTGGTTCGTTTGTTTTAAATCAACACAATTAGTTTTCTGCTTACCCCAGAATGAGCTTCATTTGGTTTGGTTTGTTGTTTTTTTTTTCCCCCACAGTTTTGTAGTTAACAAATTGCCTGGATTTAATTTAGAATTCTGCTAAAATAAGGGGGAGAATGGGAGTAATTTTGTAGCACAGCACTAACCACCATGTTAAAAAAACAAACCTGCAAATGAAATAGTCTTCTAAGGATTTGGATGCTACTATGCTGCTAAATATAATTTTAGAACTGACAGCAATTACAGAAACATAGATAGTGCTAAAAATTTCCCAGATTTTAATATGCAAGCACACACACAGTTTTAACATGCGAACCACCTTGGAAAGTGCCAGAACATAAATCAAGGAACCTGGAAAATTGAGCTAGAGTAACAAAAAAGGAATTAAGGCTAAGTAGATTCTTCTCAACTCTCCTCATACCTGTTCAGGGCCTTCTTTAGGCTAACAACATGACTGGCTTTTGTATAAGGGAGTTGTCCTGTCCCCTCTTTTTTCCAAAAATCCCATAAGGCCTGAGGAGGTAAAGTAAGAGTTACCTTCCCAAGTACTAGCGGTTCCTTTCCAATGAACAGGCTGACTTTTGCAGCACCTTAAGGACTTTCTCACCAGCCACCCCACAGTCCGACTAGACTTCGTGTCTAGGTAGCTGCAAGGCAGCCTCTCTACAGGCATTCAGAAAACTCTGGGTTTGGGGAATCATGGTGGAACTGTAGTTTTTCCCCTACCCTATATGAGATTTGTACAGTGTTTTATCTCTAATAATCAAGTTAATTGCATCTGAAGGATTCTTACATACTGTGTTTAGGTCCTCAATTTGTAGAATTTCTGTTTCCATGGTTACCCACACAGTCCACATTTCAGAACTGCCACACTAAAACAATGATAAAAATGAGCCAACTTAGTGTAATACAAGTCATTGCACATCTAACAATCTTTCCTCTCCTTTCATGCCTCCCTCCGCACTTTATAAAGCTCTCAAATTTCTTGCCATACGCAGCCTCTCAAGGAAGGCAAATACCTCTTTTATTGAAAATGCCCAATTATTGGACAAATTTCTTGTCTCCCCCCAAGTAACTTTACAACTCCTGTACACATCTAACAATAAGGTACAACGGTTACTATAGTAACATTATTCTAGAAATAAACAACACAATATCATTTCTGATTCCTTTCAACAAATAAAAAAAGTGAGCACACTCTGGATTAATGGCATTATTTATTTAGAAGCCTTCATAGATTGTTATTTATATTCAAAACCACTAGCCAGTTTTGGTGCAGCATTCTGTCTTCTCTGAGTAATCAGGGCTACATCGAATAAACAAGGTATTCTAGTTGCACTACTGCTATCATCTCATTTGTCAGAAGGTCATGACTGACAGTGCTAAATTGATGGAAAAAACATGTTACATACTTGGAGAGCATCAATAAGCTTTAACGGCTCTGAGCAACCCCACCTGGGACTAACGCTCAGGGGCCCAAGAGCTCCCAGTAAGCGCAGGCCCTTGTCCCTGCCTCTTGCCAGAGCTGGCTTACAGGTAGGCTGATAAGAAGTTGCCAACTGCCTTCTTATCCTTCTGGTTTCAACAAAAATGGTTCTTACCAGGATTTAATACCCCAAGGGGAAGTTCTGCTTTAAACTCAATTGCAGAATTTTGTTTCTGTGGCACAGACACTCATGGACTGTTTAAAACCAAACCAAAATAACAAAAAATCTGACTGTTGGGAGCTCTGCACATGGCAACGCTTGCCTGGGGAATCAAATGTCTTGAACAAGATCACCAGTGTCTGTCCATATCATGAAAGGAGTTTTCACTGCAAGCATGCTGCAGTCCCATCTCCAGGTGGACCAGGCAAGACCCCACAAAGCATCGTTCTGCTGAATTCTTATACGCTGCTGGGTCCATGGTCCTACGTGACCACTCCGGTACACACACGATCTTAAACTACTTAGCAAACACCCAGCTATACTAATTACATACAAAAGACTGTCCTATGTCACCATTCCTGCATCCACAGGATCAGTTTCTATTGAATGTTTACCAGTATCTTATGAATACACACGCGTCGGTCACTTCTGCAGCAGGAACTGCCAAGGAGAGTCTCTGGGACTGCCGCCTTCCCCACCCAGGAGTTAACCAACACACCGAAGCACTGAGCTTGTGTGTGCGCGGCAGGAGCTGCCTGGGGGAACCCGAGACTCTGAAGTTCCCCCCCCCTAGAGGTCCCGGAGCAGTCAGTCATTTGCTTTACTGTGAAGGCCCCGGGGTGTTCAGTCAATCCAGTCAGTCCAACCTCTCAACCCCTTCCGTGTTCTCGCCCACTGGTGACTAAGCTGGGGAGCTCCCAGACCACACAAGGAGCCAAGGACTAAAGAGCACCAAGCGTGCATGCAGGCATAACCCTGATCCCCAGCCATACCACAATTGTCACTACAGGACCACCTTGAATTTTGTCCTTGTATTTCACCCCGTGTGAATGTCATGGTTCTTACCCCACTTCTTACACTAAAAAAAGAAGGCAAAATTTAAATAGAACTAGCAAGCTGGAAAAACTTGTACCATTATCACAGTGTTTAACTGAAGTTTAGTTTAGATGAATATGTACTGAAGAAGAATCTCAAAGTAATAAAATCTGGAGGTTATATCAGAAATCACAGTAAACTGTGGTAAGGCATTCACCATGGATGAATCATCAGCTGTTATGCAACCAAAACTCTTCTCAGCATACTAATGGTACAAACAGTGCAAGATGGCCACTGTTACAGTAGTTCTGATTGTTATGGTTTGTCGCATTTGATCTGTATTTGTCTAGTCAGCTTTTATCACTCCTAATCCTGTGCACAGAGAAGAGTTTCACCCTAAGGCCAACTCAAGGCTCATGAAAAAAAGGTTACTGCTGTTGCACGTGAAAGAGTCCATTGACAGACAGACATCAGCTTCACTATGGTCAAACAGCTACTGCACTTTCCAAATATAACCTTTTTCACACAGATATGCAAAGAGCAAATAGACAGTTTTGTACACAACTTTTCAGAAGACCAGGTAACTGTAGAAAGATCTGTTTGCATAGCTTTCTGCAATAAATCCTCTCTGCCCATATATACAAGCAACAGAGTGAAAAATCACATTAGGATGATGAATAAATGTTGTAGACAGCCACGTTAAAACCACTGAGGATTTTGCACTGAGTATCTTGTGATCACAGATTCAATGTGATTGACGACCAACTGTGATCACAGGCTGAATGTGACCCATTGGACTCAAAACATCCAGCACCCAATAGGAATGCATGAGTGCCAGGGTCTCCTGGATTATTGAATCAAGTCTCCTGCTCATAGTAAGCAATGCAAAGGACATCACAGAAGTTCAGGAAGGCATGCAAAACATTTTTTCTACATATTGCTGCTCAACATAGGCCAAAATTTCTTCCCTGAAAGCCTACAACCCACTGCAAAGTGGCCCACAGAATTAAAAAGAATTAAATCCTTGCTCACAAAGAGGGTAAATAAGGAAGCTATGTCCAGGAAAAGTGCAAGGTAACTTTGATATTGCTGCAGATCAAAAGCACCAGGGATCATTATAGGCAATGCTTATCACAAGCAGAGTTACGGTAAAGGCAAATGAAATGCAACCCAAAACACACATTTTAAACAACACTTGCTTCTCTCCCTTTCATTAAAGCCAAATCTACAGTTTATCCAACTCTGAAATGTCTCCAAAGCCTTTTAGACCTGAAAGAACCAGGCTATTTTCTGCCAAATCACCCTCATTTTCACAGAAATGGTCAAAGCCTTTATGCAATAATAATCGCTGAAAAATAGCTTTATCATTCAAACTTTTCCCATTAAGAGTAATAAATTCACAAATAAGAGGCATGACAAACATTCCTAAGCCATGGATTTTTCTCTCTTGAATGAAGCAAACAGTTTATAACTCAAGCAAGGTGATGGCGCTAATAAATTATAAAGGCCTTGCCTCATGACTGCTATTAATCTTACATAACATAAAGACCGATTAGATATTCTATATGCAAGACGGAAATAAAATTCTAAGTTTATTCATTCTAATATTGTGAATTATGTTAAAACTGATTTAAAGTCACATGATATAAAATCAGTAGGCCACAACGAGAAAGCATTTCTAAACAAGACACACATCATGGTTCCAGTGGAAAGCAAGAGGGGCCATTGACAAATCTACAGTATCTCTCATCTACTGCCAATGAAAAATGGATCATTTCATTCACTGCTTGCATCCACTCTGCCCCAGTTGAAAAGGTCACGTCCATTGGCTCAACAACACATCAGGAGTTAAGATGCAAAAGCACAGGGAAATGCTATCATTAATACAATGGAAGGTAATGAAAACACTGTAATACAAGCTTTATCTTCTGTGTAACAAATACTGCCTAAAATCACTTAGAATTATCCTTTAAAAAAAATGTTCAAACATGGTTTGAAAAGATAGCCAAATCTGATTTTAACATTCCTACCAATAAAGAAGTTTCCTTAAATTTTCTTGGAAGAGTCTCCCAAATGACTAATCACTTTGCAACTGGAAAATCTACACCAAAATGAACTCCTCCTGTTTTAACTTCCTCTCAGCAGCTTTTGTGAAACTTTTTTCTAGTAGACTGGAAAACCTCCATTAGCAAAGTTTTGTTCCTGATGTAGTTATCATTTGTGATCCTATAACCTCCTCCTGGTTAACCTCATCAAATTTTGCTCCCGGAATCTCTCACTACAATTGAAACTGAAGGGTAATTTAAGTTGGCTGAAAGTAATTACATCAGTTGGTCAGAACCATAGCACTAACAAGCCACTTTGTATGGAAAGTCCTGTGGTATCATTAATGACCACAAGCCCTCTAGGTCTCTAATTTGGGCTCTAAAGAGAGCTTTGAGTAGAGCAGCACCTCTGTGAACTATGCTGGGACACAGGTATATTATTCATCAATTTTGTGACCAAAAAATCCTCTTTTCTGAAATCCAGCTTTACTTTTGACTTTGCCAGAAGCACTTGATTGAAGCTTATGAAGCTTCCAGTTGTGTAGCTGGGTGCATGTTAAAAAAAAAATAGCTGTACTATATGATGACAAATGCAATACCAGATTCCTGACACTGAAATATTAATGTAGTTTTATAGTACATTTGTCGTTCTGTAGTATGCTTTATCACCACACTGCAACCTCTGTTTTCATAAACCATAGTATGAAATAAAGATGATAAAAAGCTGCTTATAACTGTATAAGTGAATATTTTACTTTTTCAATCTTTCTCTTTGCTTCACTTTTGCAACTCTTTCACCTTCCTTTCATTGACTATCAAATTTGTCCATAGCTATATACAAATACTACTATTGATAAATATAATGAAGGTGATTGTTACTTCAGGCTGATTACTTGATACTACACAGTAAAACCTGTAACTCATTCAGTTTTTCTTAGATGTTAGTAGTGGAGCTCCTGCAAGTATGCAAATATAACCTACTGACACTTGCACACTCCTCATGTTATATATAAATAAATTGTATGCCTTGTCTATATATAAAAATACACTTTGCATTTGGCTATGTCTGCCATTTAATTTGCAACAGACTGAAAACATGAGCATCTCTAGAATTTCCATCACATCACGATTGCTCACGACCGCCAAAAATTCCTTGATAGCTCTTGTGATCAACAACTGTAATCCCCACAGGATTATCATTCTCCTCAACTGTAGTCATGCTTAGGCACTCTCTGTTCGGACGACATTAAGTCTGTGTTTATGCTGGATTCTACTGAATCTTCCAATGCAGAACAGCTCAGGTCCGAAGGAAAGCACTTCCGGGGTGAACTGGTAGAGCAGCCGGTACTGCAGATGTTTCACAAAGTTGCAGGTATCATCCAAAACTACAGTCCTTTCCCTTGTTGCATAGACATGAGGGATGGTTTTGATGGGTTTCACACCCACCTTCCTTTGGAGGGGCTGGGATTTCCAAGCAGGCACCTCTTTAGCAGTTTCTTTGCAATCTCTCCCACACTGCTACTCTCTGCTACTCCCTCCCATGTCAAAATGAGTTACTTGCGTGAAATCTAGGGTGACGCAAGGTGAAGGTTAATGGTAATTTTGACCATTATCAAAGATGTTTTGAACTGTCAAAACATATTTTCTTTTTTGAATTTCTATAAAAAAACATTAGCGACAGAAAAATCAACTTGCTATTCACTTGCACATTACATTCAACTCCATGCTGATATTTACTCAGCAGTCTATTTTTTCCATGAATAAAGAAACTAATAGGAGAGAGAGATATTCCTGCCTGATTCTGCAATGATTGGGAAGAGGGAAACCACTTTTGTTTCAGTGATGATTTTATGCTGGTTTCTTTCAGAGCTAAAGCAGGCTTTAGTACCCTCAGAAATGTTGGCAAAAGGTTTGCGGAAGTATTCCATGCAGCTGAAGTCTTTACAAAGAATTCTGGGTGAGAGACACCTTCGTGAAGATATGGACTACATCAGTAGCTTTTTCACTTTAGAAAGCATGTAATACGCTACCGTATGGATGGGGTCTTATTCTGATTCTGGTTGGAGAGATATTAAAAAAACATAACTTGGCTTGTGCTTGCTGTCTGTGACGAAACAGTGCAAAAGACACAAACATAAGGTTCCCAACTTAGAAGGAAGAGACAACCTAACACAATAAATTAGGTTATGCATAAGTATTCCCTGCTTAGAGAATCTATGGGGAGACTTTTCCTAAATGCCTGTTTCTGTGCAACTTGAGCAAAATTTACAGAGAGATTAGATCGAATGCTCCACCTCCAAGAAGTAGTTTAGGTGAGTTCTAATAACAAATAGACACATAGGCTAAAAAACTTTTGTGCATTTCTAACAGGAGCTATTTTGGCACTGTACTCCTGTAGCTTTTCTGGGTAAGGACGGCAAGATAGGCTGCATTTTACAAAGCAATTACATAAGCTAAAGTCCATTCCATAGGTGAAAGCTGCCATTTACAAATAACTAGCAACTCCATTTCAATCAACAGAGAAAATGAAGACTAAATGATCTTTAAATAATCTTACATATTCAAGAGTCAGAATTGTCATTTTTTAACTTATCTAGTTGAATCTTATCCCCACCCTATAAAGTGTAATACTAAGACATTTGCCAACACATAAACCAAAAAGTCATCAGCTGTAACCATCTCCGTAATCTCTGCTGTAAGCTTCCTCCCACCGCAGGCAGTTTAGCAGACGGTGTATCACAAATGCATAGCCCAGCTCTGACCCTGCACAGCTACCTAAACTTCACTGAGACTGCTGAGGAAGAGCCGTAAGAAAGCCTGTAGGGAGGTAAGGAAGGTAAAAATTGGAGAGAAGTAGGACTGTTGAGACAGAATCATGGATTCAAGAGGAAAAACAACAACATAAAAAAGTATAAAATCCCAAGAGGGGCAAGGAAAGAAGAAACAAAACCTGAAGGCCAGTCAGTCCAGTTAGGCCAGTCAGGAACAGCTGGGTCATCACGTTGAGCTGTCAGCACCATCTGTTTTAACTGACCTTGTGGAAGAGAGCTTGCCAGCACTGACTGTCTTTCCCAGAGAACAGTGGAAACCAACCTCTCCTCTCCTGACTGATGCCTGTTGGGTCAGCAAAGACCCTTCAGGTGTCTTAGGAAAAATCAGGATACTAATTCTTACTCAAATAGCTTATTATTTACCATCTACATTTTGTGTGTCAGCCAGCAAATAATTGCTTTATAATTTTGTTTTGTATATTGCGCTTTACTTTAAATTTGTTTGAAACGTTCTGAGCAAATGAAACCCAAAAGTGGGGCATAACACAGTTTGTCTCACCCAAGTTACTGAATTTATTGAAAGCAGATAAAAGACGTTTATTTCCTTACCTACATCTTAAATTTATCAAAAGTTTCCACTCCAAGTTTCACTTTCAGTATAAAATATGTCCTTGTGGAAGCTGTTACAAATGTCAACACTTTAAGGAGCATGAATTTATGGTGGCATTGAATTTTAATGGCACTATAAATGTCTATAGTAATGGTGATATATCTCTTGCAATAAATTGCTATGGAGAAATATAAAAATAAATGTAAGATAAAAGATTGTGTATAAAATATGTTTTTACATACTCTTTAATGATTAAAAATCATAGAAAACTAGAGGTTATAAATCACTGAAAACTGCTGTTATATTTTATATGCTGTTTTACTCCTATAACACACAGATACGATTCCTTGGCCAGAAACCGCACCAACTTTAATGAGGCCAATCCAGATGAATTTTTTTGTTGTTGTTGACTTGAAAAAAAAATCTAATTGACATTAAGGATCATGGAAATACCAATATTAATGACCCTCGTTACTGCATTACTGAAGCCATGCCTGCTATGAAAAGGAAATTCATGAAATTCTAGCATCAGTGGTTGGTAATGCTTTCTGCCCACTCCCCTCCCTCATGCAGCTCCCCATTATTCACCACAGCTCATCTCATTTTGGTTGAGGAGAATTGTTCATAGGACAAAGGTATTTTCACATTACGGTAAAAGGAAAACTTAAAAACAAGGAGTTCTCAGACATGCAGAAGAGTAGACAGCATTTTCTCTGTGTAGGTCAAAAGTAGTGCTTGATATAATGAATGATCAGTCTGGACTTCCATTAATTCACTGTCTTAAAAATGTTTATGGCCTTGATTTATTTTCTTAAAATGGGGGCAGCTCGAAATTATGAGATTGTTCCTTGACAGTCACTGAAGTTGACATCAATAAAACCTACCCGTTTTCAATAGAGTATCAATGGAAAAGAAAGGAGAAGGAAAAAAAAAAACCACATCACAAAAAAAAAAAACAAACACGAAACACCACACTACAACCAAACAACAAAAAAACACCACTACAAAACAAATGGAGCTTGGTCAGGAATAAATAGCGGTCAGCCAAACAACAGGAATCCCAGTAAACACTCCAGGCTGGGGCAGCAGGGTAGGTAGGGGAAAGACCCTGGGGGTTTTTTGTTTGTTTGTATATACATTATAGCAATTTTAAATGTAAGAATCAGGTTTTCTCCAAATTGCAGTAGTAAGATATCCTAAGAATTCATTGAAGATATGAAAGGTGACCTGGAAGATTGAGCAACGTTGCTATAATTTATGTGAACGGAGATTTGTGATAACTCGATGCATCTGAGTCCATGTATGACATCTATTTTGCACAAGGAGATCTGAGGTAGAAGCAGCTCCAGATATCAGGGTATCAGAATACTTCCACAGCAGGACAAATTTTAAACCTGATCCCTGCTTTTCCCTTCATTATGCTTAAGACAAAATCAGGGACTAATAAGATTAAACTTTCCGTGACTTGATTATCATTGACATTTCTGTTTAACATACACAAGCAAGACCTAAGAGCATAATGAATGAAAGTAATCTAGAATTTGCCAGCTAAATAGCTCGCTGCAAATGAAAACTCTAGGACCTGACATGGCACTGTTGGCTATTGCCAGGTGCAGGGTTTCAAAGATCCTGGTAAAGGGTGTTCCCGCAGTGCAGAAATCACAGCCAGGAGGTCGAAGCGGTAGGAGTTTTGGAGTAGGGACTGTGCTTACCTCACAGTGCACCAAAAGCACCTTCTGTGCAAGTCGATTCTGTAGATACCTATGGATGCTGATGGAGAAACAGTTGCCAAAAAAACAGCACTGGAAAAGTACGTGTGAAAGTCTCCCAAGAGGAGATAAACTCTGGAGACTAGTAATCCTGTTGAATCTGCAAGAGTTTATAGATTGAGCGTCTGCCAAATCTGTCCAAGGCCACCAGCATACAGTAGCATCAACAACAGGTCGTACAACTTGGACCGTGTCCAAGAGGACAGTGGTTGCTATATGCACGCAAAGGCTACAAGATTATACGTACACCTGATGGAAGAAAGGAGACTGTGAGGGACTTTCTGAACATCTACTTGCAAGCCATGGGTGTGGCACCAGTATTAGGTGCCACTGTTAAATTAGCCTTCCATATGATCGGGGCTATTTGAAAAATTTCTAAGCCTTAAGCATCATTTTTGTTCTCCAGTGTGTTTCTTATGGGAATTATGGAGGGAATTTTGAAGAATTCCTGGAACTGAACGGATGATAGTATCTTAACGTCAGATCTTTAGGATAAGATATTCAGGGCTGATTTAACTTTAGTCTTAAGAAAATCAGGAAAGCAGAATTTAACCAATGCAAAGTGCTTCTTAAAATTCTGCTTTGGTTGTTTCTACCCCTAAAAATAGTAATCATTGAGATACAGAGACTTGCAATCTACTTATCACAGGGACAGTCTCACGATGAAGATCATTACTGATCTAAGATGGGTAAAAGTACCAGTTACAAATGCATAAAGATAATAAAATAGGTTCAAAGAAAAAGTGTAGGAAGGAGCAAGCTCAAACTTTGTAACAAATACTCTCCAGTAAAAGCCTGTTGTGGAGTTACTGAAAAAAGTCTGCAGATGCTGAGTTCAAATTACTGTTATTTACACTGCATACTCTTGATTTTCATATTGGCATCTCATTGCAGTAGAAAGAGTACAGTACATGTAAAACACCACATCTTCATTTTCCACATCAAGCATACTCTCTTTGCCTCTTACTTCTTTTCCACCCCTTGCAGGAAAAGGCAGGCAATCGTATCACTTCTTCAAGACTCTCATGCAACTGAGAAATTTGTATTTGATAAACTTTTTACGTTATGTATTTTCTTGTCTTGCACATTATAATTGACAGTCAGGGCATACGATGAACATTAACATTACACACTTTCTCTGGGGAAATGGCTATGTGGAAAACCTGAAAGAAAGATCCACCATTTGTCTGCTGCTTTGCTTTTTGTTGCTCATCTCTCAGCAGACTGGTGTGGCCTCCCTGCTTCCATCAGACACCTCTGAACTCGGCATGAAACATTTTCTTTATATATGAATGCAGCTTACAGAGTCATTCAACTGCAATATGGAGCAAAACACCTGGCCACAGTAGCTCTGTTGTGGTTTGGGGTTTTTTCCTTACTTTACTGAAGTCTTATCTTTGGCTATTATTTAAATGGGTTTTTTGGTTTCCACTGCTTGGGGTCTTTTGTCTTTTAAAAATGCCAACTTGGAATTACAAACATTTTGTTGACAGAGACCAAAGTTTTAATTGGTATACTTCTATAAGAACCAATTTTAACTGTTTGCTACCTTTTAAAACCAAACCTTTCCCTTCATTCTGCTTTTAGCATAATTTATGTTTTCATTAAAAGGATACAACTTAAGTTATTAATAACTTAGATTTCATTTTATCAGTATTAGACACAGACATATTCTTATTACAGGCAAAGAGAAACAGATATCTGGGTATATAGAATGTTTTATTAACACACCACGGATGGCATATATCAACTTTCACTGCTAAAAAGGCATCATTTCTATGCTGAGAGATGAACTTTACTCACAAAGTTATCACACAAATATTTTAAACATAGTAGCTTCTCCTTAGAGTAGATTCTTCCTTCACACATAAAAATTCCAAATGAAGACTGCAAGATCTTTGGAAAACCTCTACCTGTCCTTGAAGAAATCTCATGCAAATATAAAACGTTATTACATCACAATCACGGCCTTGCTATTCTTTCTACAAGATGTAGATGAAAGGGGACAAGGTGATAATATGGGATTCTTTTCTTATTTCAGTATCCCAATTAATTTCATTTTGTTTGCACTTTCATCGGATTTTGTTTTCTTGGACATATTAATATTTCCACACACACGGACTTCACATGAAAAACAAGAAGGGTCTAGTCAGGCAAGATGAAACAGACCCAGAAAGGTCTTTGTCAGAGAAATGGATGAGGTATAAAGCACTATCATTATATGCACAAAGTGATTTTAATACAACATGAGAACTAATACTTTTTTTAAAATGCATGTTATCAAGAAAACCTTCTACCAGACACAGCCACTTGGGATTGATGACAAGATCTCTCATTCCATAATAGTTTTAAAAAAAAAAAAAAACAAAACTAAAAACAAAACACACCCACAAAAACACAACAACAAAAAAAATCCCCACACCACACAAAAAAGAATCCCAAAAAATAGAGAGGAGTGAAAAGCTATTCAAACTGCTGTTATGTTTTGCCATAAATAACAACAGATGGGAACTGTGGCTTTACCCAAAGTAAATGAGATCACAGACAAAAGAGTATCAGCACCATTGTCAAATGAGTAAACAGGGAGTTTTTCCTGCAATTCTAAGCCAATAAATTGCTGCCATCTATGTTTACGTGCAGTACAAAGAAGCAGTCAGCTTAAATAGGACAGTCATTTTAGTGATGTATTTGAACCACCTGCTGTCATGAACCAAGCTGATGCATCTTATCTTGATGCGAAGCAAGGTGCTAAAGTTTCTGCTAGAGCTTTTAAACAAACTGGTGGTGCAGGTCAATCCCAGCAGATAGCTGAGCACCACCCAGCTGCTCGCTCACTCACTCACCCCCAGCAGCGGGATGGGGGAGAATGGAATGAGCAAAAGTGAGAAAAACGAATGAGTCAAGATAAAGACAGTTTCATGGGTAAAGCAAAAGGCCCACACACAAGCAAAGCAAACCAAGGAATCCATTCCCCACTTCCCGTGGGCAGGCAGGTGCTCAGCCATCTCCAGAAAAGCAGGGCTCCATCACACAGAGCGGTGACTTGGGAAGACAAACGCCATCACTCCAAACGTCCTCCCACCTTCTTCTTCTTCCCCCAGCTTTATATGATCTAGGATATCCCTTGGGTCATTGGGGTCAGCTGTCCCAGCTGTGTCCCCTCCCAGCTCCTTGTGCACGCCCAGCCTCCTCGCTGGTGGGGTGGGGTGAGGAGCAGAAAAGGCCTTGGCTCTGGCTAAGCCCTGCTCAGCAATAACAAAAACATCCCTGTGTTATCAACTCTGTTGTCAGCACAAATTCAAAACAGCCCCATACCAGCTGCTACGTAGAAAATTAATTCTGTCCCAGCCAAAACCACTACAACAGGATAGTCAAATAATAGGACATGACCTTATTCTACTTTAAAAAGCTACTCTCAAAAAAAAAAAAGGGAGAATTTTAGATACGTTTTATGGTCATGATCTCAATTACTCTACGACAACAGCCCAAGGATTTTGGGAGAAAGTTTAAAGGCATAGTCCAGATAGAGCATGCATAGGGGATATATCTAATTTTTTTATTTACCTGCATTTGGATGCGATTATATTTTTTACTACTGTTGGCTAACATCATTGCTGCCAAAGCTAAGAACAGGTGTGTACGACTTTATGTACGCACATTTTTAATGTTTGCCAAAAATCTACATCCACCTTCTCATTCAGCTGCTAGGAATCTAGCTTACCTTAAAAAAGACTTTTCAAATCAAGAACGCTCATTTGTTCCCAAACATTATGAATACATGACAAAATGATAAACAAAGACATTTTAAGTAGAAGATAATTATCTTTGCCTCTCCTGTGCAATAGCAAATGATTTTAAAAAAATAAAAATCAAATAAAAATCAGTCTCTAAATAGGACGTTACAAATAAAAGTTGTTACAGTAATCTTGTAGTTGCTGTAATGAACTGCTTACCAGCAGATTTGCTACAAGGTTTAAATAAGGGACTGATCATTTATTTGCATGAAGAGAAGACCAGAAATTGGCTTTTTTTCAGAGCCTTTACCTGATTCCTGGTTTCTCGCCTAATTTTGAGAGAAGCGTTCTGCACGTGCCTGCATTTGGCACCCCTGCCATGCTGACCGGTGCTTCACAAAGGAAAAGGGTCAAGTCACTGTGCTGCCTGTTTTCTTTAAAAAAGGAAACTAGTAGATTTGCAAAAGCAATTCTTCTATGCTGTTAATCATATGAAAACCTTGGCAGGAATCCCTGGGGAACAAAGAATCCTGTTCTATATGAATAGAGAGATGTCAATTTAGCTAGACCAATTTCCTGAAACAACTACTTGTACAAACTAAAGAAAGGACATGTATATAGCATTAAACTTAAAAAAAGAAAACTATCCACAGTTTTCAGTGAGTTAAATCCATAACTGACAATGCTAAACTTCCAAAAAACTAGGGGACTGACACAGATATCCATGTATCTGTTTTGTCTATATCAGCTCATTCTACATGACTATTTTTCAATTGCCTCATGCTTAAGCATTTATTTTGTCAAAATAGCGAGAGCACCAAAAAAAAAAAGCTTGAGTTGTAAAATCTTCTGGCTAGATACACCGTTATAGCCTTAGAGAGTGACAAATCAGTAAGTATCTATGAAGAGTTCACCTACAAAGAGTCCACAAGCAGGATCAAGATTTTCATTTGGGGAAACATTTCCAGGTAAAGCACTAAGATAAACCATGTTTTCCCTGTTACTCCAATTAGCAAAAGGAAACGTCTTCCTCATCAGTTATGCCACAGATTCAAAACTGATTATACATAAAGTGACCCATTTGATGGCAGTTAGAATTTCTCTGGTACTCACATAGCATAAGAGTTCTTCGGATGCTTGCCCTAAGATCTGCATTTATAGAACACCATCTGGTACTTCACACTGATCAAGTTTTGCTGTTAACAACATGCTACAAGGCCTTGTTTCCCTAAATATAGAAGTGTTAAAATTATCCAGTGTTATTCATCTATTACTCTGAACTAAATAGTGCTCCCACTGATTTGTGATTTTTTGCTATTGTTTTCTTAAAATGTACTCGCAGTATAAAATTTTGCCATTTCAACAAGAGGATGTATGATGATAGCTATACATAGATACTCTTGGACTGCTGGTTTCAGCAGTGTCTGAAATATAAAATCCTAAGCAGCAGAAATAGAAATTCCTAAGTGGCACTTTGAGAATCAAAATTTTTGGAGGGCATGTGACCAAAGCACATGACCACAATGAATGCTATTTGCAGTTCTGTCACAAACTAGAATGCCGTCTTGGTCAGAAGTCATAGAGACATCAAAAGGTGAAAACAGAGAAAATTTACAGTACTGCTTTCCACACAGATACATGAAGCATCTTGGGTCCAGAGCTCTCAGTTCTGCACCTTTCCTCAGAAAAGAATGGATAAAAAAATGACACACACCACTATTTCCTAAATTCCTAATGATACCACTCAGACACTTTGTGCCACAGTACAGTGTTTATTACCAGACGTACAAATCATTCAGGATTACCTGTGATGGTACGTCAATGAATTTTAGTCTGATTGGTGATTTAATTACAGCTAAGAAATAGTGTTTCAAGTTACTCATAGGTGAATACTATTATTCCCATTTTATTCTTTAAAAGTGTTATTGGTGACTTCAGTCTGATATACTAAAAAAATACATCACTGCCAAAGTATAATGATTTGATTTCAGATTTTTTTTCAACATTGATTTAAAAGGTCAATTTACGTATTCTCTTTAGACTAGTAAAGGATTTTTTTTTTTAGTTCTAGAATAAGCTATAGCTACACACTCTAAATGCTATTCAAATTTTATCTGGCATTCTACAGATGGGACTAACATACGACGTATGTTAACATCTGGATAACACCATTTCGTTCAATTCACCTTTACTGTAAGAACAACCTGCGTAGTCATTCAAGGAGAAACACGTAAGAGATTCACACCTTCAGAGGATGTACACAATGCACAGTTACATTCTCACAGCCCCCACCTACTAGCTACAAGACTCACCATGATCTACACATCCCTAGACATTATCTACACATGTGCTCATTGTGCAAGACAAGACAATGACGTCTTTTGAGCAAGGGAAACCTACCACTGATGTTAAGACATTCACACACAACCCCATGGGGTACCCATATCAGAAGGTGTGCCTATGTGGTATTTTGCACAAACTCATTTCACTTATATTTTCAGAAGGTTAGAAGCCACACTTTTTACAGTGAAACATCAGATTAATTACACCTTCATGACTTCTAATATACAAGTAGTTTTAGTAGTATCATATCTGTCCTCCCTACACCTTCAATATTCCTCAGGAATAACCGTAAAAAATCTTTCGGGTTTCCATCTTGAGAAAAAAAAAACAAACATAAAACGTGAATAATTTAGGGAAGTTCTCACTTCAGACTAGTGAAAATCATGATCATTTGGTATATAACTAAATGCATGACAACCATTTCTGACAGTCTTCTCAGTCCTGCTGTGTGAAGTTATTTTAACATTAAGACATTTCAGAAAGTATACCTTTAATGCAGAAAATATAAAGTAAGTAAAAAATGCAGCCATAGTACTTAGATTCATGAAATAAAGATTAAGTGTGAGATCATTGGCTTATTTTAAGAGTAGCCTATGATAGACCCATACACTTCAGCTGAAATTGCAGCCCAAGTGTGCCTGGTGCTGCATGTTTTATGAGAGATCCCTTTTGTAAAATTGCTCTCAAACTAAATAGGTGTGAATGATTACAGATTTCCTGATCCTGCAACACGTTATCTTCCTTCTGGACAATGGTATTTAGTTCTCAGTACAATGGCCTAACAAGTGTTACTGCACTAAAGTGAAGAATGACACAAGCCATAAAACAGAGTAAGCAGTAGACAGGAATATACAATTAAAATTAAGCAGTTAAATGAGAGAGTACAGCAATGTGTTTTAAAGAAAGACAAGAAAGTAGAAAAAAATCAGTGGAAAAAAATAGTAAAAGGAGAGAGCTATGATTGAAACCACACACTGGGACTATTTAGAGCAGTTACAGCTGCCTAGATCTGTCAGAAAATTAGAGACAGCCCCAGTGAGACATATTGAAATATCATTTATCATATTTGAAGTGTGGAGATGCTTCTGGCAGGTCTACAATACTGTACACCTACTCACCACACAATACTACATAGTAAAACTGATATCAAAGACAAAACACAAACTAAAATGCAACTAAATAAAACAAAGACTTGCAGGTTTCAGTTATCATTTCATTCCAGTTGACCAGCACAATAAAATGTTTCTAATTATTGTATACATGGATCTCAAATTTCCCCGCTGCAATACATACAACAGGGTGGTACACAGCCCTATTCTAACTTGAGTCTGCAAACCCACTTAGATAGGTTTATGTATCACGTGTCTGGGAGCAAATGTCCTACCCTGGATGTGAATAAGGGGACACAGCACTCCTCTCACAAAACTCTGTTTCCAAAAGAACAGGACAATCCATCTGAACTCATGTTCCACCTCTGATAGTTTCTGATAACTGCTGCTTTCAAGGTAGAACGCTTCAAGCAGGCTTTTACTGGTTAAGACAAATGATTGAAAATGTTTCCTCTTTCTCTTACTCAGAGGTTAGGTAATAACTTGATTCTTCAGAATGATTAAAATTGAGGTTCTTAGTAATTCACATGTTGATGTTCAAATCTGGTTAATTCTGGTAGACAGTTGAGCCTCAACGAATAGCCCTTACCCAAGTGAAGCTACAAGGAACGATCAGTCCTTTGCAGACACTAATGACCTCAGGACCTGACCCATCAGCTGATGGAACATTGTATCATGATACCCTTTCCACTTTTCCCGTGATTCCCTGAGCTATGCAGTGCTTGTGCAAAGCCCTGTGTGAAAATGAACTGAAGGATGAATGATGCATTCCTTCCTGTGAAAACAGAGATGATTTATAAGTTACTGACTCCATTTCAGTTATCTAAAAAATCCTTCTAGCAATATGATTGAATCACATAATCTAAAACCTCAAAACTCAGCATAACAAAGTCAGCTTTGTTTAGAATAGGGCCCTTTCAAAATTGTTTGCCAGATGGGACAATACTGTTGCAAAACTGCTCTTTAAGGTACCTTTTCAGCTTTACAAGGGCACTATGAATCCTTTCCTAATTTTAATTCTTTACACACACACAAAAAAAAACCCACACCAAAAACACAAACAAAAAACACCAAACTCCCCCCAAAAACCCAATTAGAGGATTCTACCAAAATGTATTTGCTGAACATTCAGTCCTGGATATTATTTACCCTATTTGCACTTTAAAAAAAAAAAAAAATTCTTTCTGCTGAAGCATTTGTAGCAAAGCCCATATGATTAGCAAAGTACAGAAGTATACACCTAAACACATCTTACCTAGGAAAGTAATTATGTTTGTAATATAGTTTAGACTGATACGTATAGTAGTTTTAATCACGTGCCTAAGTGTTTAGCTGAAAATGAAAAAGAAGTTGCTTGTATGTTTAACTGTCATAAAACCCATCAAGCCTGGAATATTTAATTTAAAAGTGTGGGCATTTAAAGTTTCTATTTTTCTTCCATAAATAATAGGTTTGTATTCAATACTAAGCTATACGTGACCCATAACAGCTTCAAAGGCAAGCTACAGATGGTGACCCTCAACTGACTCAAGAAAGTTTGAGGTTGACTTGCATAAATTATCGGCATATTTAGGATCCCTCCTACCCGGACTTCATTTTGTTTTGTGCCAGTACATCTTAATGATTTAAATGATTGTAAAATTCTATACTTAAATACCAATACACCAGTTTTCAGGTCTGTCTTTACAGTCAGTAGTGTGCTCGTCTCAGTTTGCCAAGGGCTACTCTAAAATAACCTACCTGAAAGTTAAGCATCAATCCTTCCCTGAGGTTTCTGAAGCTGAAATCCAGTCAGCCACATTTTCTGTTCTTTAAACTTGCAAGTTTGTTTTTGAAATCTACTAGGTTAAAAAAAGAAAACACTAACTCTTCAAATTTTACTGGAGAAAAAAAAAACTAAAATTGACATTTTACGTATGTGTCTTTTTCATTCCTGGTTACTCCTTAGATAACAATGACCATGAGAAGAATGAAACAGCAATCATTATCTAGTCTAGGAATGAGAACTGGGTTTGATTCATTGCACATTTAACTCTGTCATTGATTTTCTTCTCTCTAGTGCCAAGTATCTGACAAATTTAAGCATGATAAAAAAACAGAACAATGAAGATTTCCATTTAATAAAGCAATAGATCCTTCTGATTTTTCAGGAAATAATCTTCCTTTTCAAGAGAGAAAGTAAAACTCATACTCACACAAGCTGCTTCTCAATGCTATCCCCATCTCCAAGTCTAAACCCTGCTGCCAGCTGAGCCTTTGAAAAAGCCCTCTCAAACACTGCCCAGACAAAACAGTGCCCACGGCCAAGTTCTCTGCACAGTCTACACTTGGTAGACCCTAAAGTAACTCAAGGGTTTGATTGTACCCAGAAAGTGCCAACAGAACAAAATAACCCAGCGCAGATATTGATCAGCGCTATGCTTACTCCTGTTACTACACTTTCTTTTCCAGAGAAGGATTTTCAGAATATCAAAATCAAAAATGCAAAAGGAACATGAGGTCAGTACACAGAAACAAAAAAGCAAAGAGTGAAGTGGAAGGGGAAAAAAAAAAAAGGGTAGGAAGGCATGAGTCTGAAACCAATGAATCCTTCCATAAATGTCCTTGTCTCGAGTAAGACTATGACCAATACTATGGCAAGATCACATCCTTGCCTACTGTTTTACTGAGAAACAACGCATTAAGGAACAGTCCATTTCCAACACTGGACTTTCCTGGATTCTTTAATCTCCTTTCC
>NW_009604309.1:0-8727 GCF_000690535.1 Cariama cristata | reverse complement strand
ATAATACCCAGGATAAGGCTAAAGGACAGACGTGGCCTAACAGCCATAAGAAAACTGGGGAGAATGGAAAGTGCATGTCTACAAGAAAACAAGACGCTTATTTTTTTATAAGCAATAGTAACCAGGAATATTAAAAATTTGTTTCCAAGTAACATGATTTCATTCAGGAATGAAGTACTTAATGCATTTCAAAGTGCCATTCAGATTGATTTATAATAATTAAAATCACTGTTGTGTATCTGATTATTGTATGTGTTTGAACCTGTATAAAACCATACTTTTTTTTTGTCAGCACTACAGCTTTTCACTCAAATAATTATCCTATACTGCTACTTCACATAATTCCCCTCCAGGTATAAGCTGGAGAGATAATGTCGTTACTTTGGAATAACACTTAGAAGAACTGTACACTCAGAAGGGAAGAGCTGCTTCACTGTGATAAAATAGATAAACTGGCACTACTCTGGGTGCAATCAAGAGATACGATAGTAAGTCTGTATCTGCTCTCATAGCATCAAAATCCTGTGATATCATCATTGTAGCTGCCCTCTGATGTAACTGAATTTCTAGATTACAGTTACAAAATCAAAATCAAAACTCAAAAGGCAAAAACCCCAATAGGATTTAGGAACCTGGAATAAGACTTAAATAGAATTTACATACTTAAATCTCAGGATGCAAACTTAAAAGCCCTACCTAAAGGAAAAGACAAAACCAAATATACACATAAATAAAAAACCCCAATAACTAATCAAATAAGTAAATAATAAAAAAACCTGTTACTATCTAAATTTTTGCTGTAAGGTTCTGTGGATCTGGAGAGTTGGAGTTGTTTCAAGTTTGGTTTTTTTCTTGGTGCTGAATAGATTGTCCTCTACCCCAAACCTAACTCCTGTCTTGATCCACCCTCTAGGTTTCCTATGTATGTCACCGCTTTCTCTTAGAAAAACGTTCAGAGGGATTTTCTAGCTCGCCATGACTCAATCCCGGCAACTGTGATACCTGTTCCCAGCTTGAGCCCCTCAGCGAGACCTCACCACTTCAGTGTGTCAGCCCTTTAAACTACTTGGAACCTAAACTAGACACAAGGTGCTAGAAAACAAAGTGTTGTGCTGGGTTTGGCTGGGACAGAGCTAATTCTCTACGTAGCAGCTGGTATGGGGCTATGTTTTGGATTTGTGCTGACAACAGGGTTGATAACACAGGGATGGTTTTGTTATTGCTGAGCAGGGCTTACCCAGAGCCAAGGCCTTGTCTGCGCCTCACCCCACCCCACCAGCGAGGAGGCTGGGGGTGCACAAGAGGCTGGCAGGGGACACAGCTAGGACAGCTCTCCCCAAGGACCCAAAGGATATCCCATGCCATATGGCATCATGTTCAGCATGTAGAGCTCAGGGAAGGAGGAGGAAGAAGGGGGGGACGTTCCGAGCGATGGGCTTTGTCTTCCCAAGTCACCGCTCTGTGTGATGGAGCCCTGCTTTTCTGGAGATGGCTGAGCACCTGCCTGCCCACGGGAAGTGGGGAATGGATTCCTTGGTTTGCTTCGCTTGTGCGCAGGGCTTTTTGTGCGCTTTACCTATTAAACTGTCTTTATCTCAACTTTTACCCTTCTTTTAATCTTCTTTTCTCACTTTTAACCTTCTTTTGTCACTTTTACCTTTCTGATTCTCTCCCCCATCCCACCGAGGGGGAGTGAGCAAGTGGCCGTGTGGGGTTTAGTTGCTGGCTGGGGTTAAACCACGACAAGTGTCAAAACACATTTCAATCTTCATTACAATAGCTGTTGCTCGGAAGAGTGTTTATGTACTCGACCCACCCACTGTGGAGTATAAAATCTGCATGCCATCTTTGGAACAGGGACTGTAAAAAAAAAAATCTGCATGCCATCTTTGGAACAGAGACTGCAGCTCCAGCCTTCCCCTCTGTGAACTGGAGACCCCGCGAGTGTCTCATGTGCTCTCCCTCCACCTGTCCTAACCCAGCTGGGTCTCTGCTCTATAAACCAAAGGTGTTCCTGGCGCCTCCCCTATCACCCTCTTACAGCCATGCATGCAGTTCTCAGTAAGAACAGAAATATTGAGCCTCCTCACGCACACACAAAAAAAATATTACTAAACTACTGAATAAAATCTGATCTCTCTGTGAGCATCCCATTTAAAATGAAAAGAGGGACATCAGTTTTGATGCCCATCTCCAGGAGAGGATGTAATCACCACAGCTTTTGAAAAAGAAACGTGCCTCCTGGTACCTAGATATTAATACAACTTGGACAGAAAAGTGCTGTGATTTGCAATAAAGTGCCATGCTGCGTCTCTCAGGTGAGAGCGCTAACTTCTTTGGATAGGAATCGAATGCCCGGTACTTTATAAGAAAGCATACACGGGGCTTGAGTCTCTCCTTTAGGCAGCAGGTGAATAAAAGACCTTCTCTGCAGTGACTAATTTTTGTTGCTCCAGTTTAGCCTCTTTGAGGATTTAAGTCTAGATGACCTTGCCCAGGTCACATAATACTTTCCCGCACAGCAAGAAGTAAAGGCTGACACCATAGTAACCCAAATCTCAGTCTGAAACCATGGTAACAGGATCATCTTGCTTCAGGCAGGCTACCTTAGGTACCGAGCACAATTTCAAAATATTCAAATTGAAATAAACTGCTTTCAAGCAAATCAATTTTCTGACACCAATTCCTTCAAATTATTACAGCATAGACTTTCAAGATGGCTCGTAGGTCCTATTAGAACCTTTAAGAGCCAACTCTAAAAAATGGTTGACCATTTATCCTGATGCATCAAAGAACAGGTAGTTAGAAAATTCTGTCCTGAAATTCCCTTGAAACGGTGGTACGGGAAGACATGAGGGCTTCCATCTGTTTACCTGTGGATATTCTTAAAAGCCTTTTCTGTGAGTTTCTCCTTTAATATAGAAAAATGCTACAGAAAGTACCACCAGTTGCACAGTCTAACCAAAATGAAGGAAAAAATAGGAAGAAAAAGGCTTTTTGCACTGACCAGTTCCTTTTATTTTCATCAATCTTAAGGTTATTTGTAGCACTAATAAGTGCAAGATTGCTGCTTTCAGTTTCATTAATCCTAAGGTTATTTGTAGAAAAAACAATTCCAAGATTTTCTGGCAGAAACGTGACTTTCATGTAAAGTTTTTCCTTTAAGCACCCAGTAATGCAATTAAAAAAACAAAAAAAGGAAAATGTAGCCTTACTCTTCAGGCTTTTCTGCAGGCTATATACAAATTTATGACTGATATGCCCACCTTTTGTCTGGCATAAATAAAATAACATGGGGATCACAGTATGTTGTGTCTCAGGATAATTACAGAATCCTAATAGGGCCATATCTGGTAGTGAGATGTGTATACACCAGTAAAGCAGCAAATGGGATAGAGGGAACAATACTGGTCAGAATTGAGTCGATGCCTGATTCTTTATAATCCAGTGACCATTTATTTTAATGCAAATGGGATCATTTATATGAATTTAAGCAGTTCACTAATTACAAAGGAATAAACCTGTTTAACACAAGGATATTTTCTCTACAGAATACAATGAGAGTTCTCAGTAACTTAGTGCCAGATTGTTTTATAAGGTATTTAATTGCCTGGCTCCCACTGAATTATTATGGTACAGGTTGCTAGTAGGGGATGTCTTTTCCTAATGATAGTCAGTATATGTTTTTAAGCAAGAGAGTTTCTTTTAGAAAACAATTTCTAAAAATCTCTAATGTAGCTGTCAATATTTTATTGTCCACCTAAATGTCAAATCCTTTTGGAAATATTACTATTTTATTGGCATTAGTCTTCTGACAAGCTGTAACACATGTTAATTATGCATTGCATAGTATTTCTCTTAATTAATTACGGTCTTTCTTCCTGATGAATGTCCATGGCTTCTTATATTGTTAGAAAGGGTAAACAGGAGCACATCAATTAACTTTATACCATTAATTTAAAAAGTACTTCTTCCATTCTTTCTCTTATTTATCTTTTATTTTTTTACTAAATAGCTCTAACGCACACAGCCTATATGCAGACTCTAAATCAAATGCACAGAATATTAATCTGCAAATAAAACAATCTGTGTGGAGGCATACCCCTTATATAGAAGCAGAAAAAGATAACTTCAAATTCAAGTCCATTTTTGAGTACAGAAGTACGATTTGCCTCTGCAGTTCATCAATGGCTAAAATACCTGAAAAGTAAGACCTATCTCCGGCTGTTATTTGGAGATTTGAGGAAAATATGTTCCGCTCAGAAATAAATAAATGAAAGAAAAGCTAATATTTTTTTTTTAAACACTATTTCCTGTTTGTCTGAAACATACACCAAGCAGCCAGCCAGCCATTCAGTGATATTCACAAAGATCATTGGACTGAAGCCAACAATAATATTAATATTATCATCTGATTAACATAGCTACAAAAATATCATTAATTCAGTAAAGGTACTGGAAGAACTTATTCCCCTCACAGACTTCTTCAGTTCTATGCAAAAAAGTAAAATAAGAAAGAACATCTTCAGCTGCATAGTATATACTGATGAGCACGGATCAGCCTGGATTGTGCCCATCTGAAATATATGTATACACATACAAACATTTTTAGCACATGTATATATAAATGCACTAAAAACATAAATAAAATATAATTTGCCTGTGACCTAGCTCTTCAGCAGTACATATCCAACTGCAGTTGAATCTGCTGAAAAGCACTATATGCAAAGGAACTCATTGCTATGGATAGCATAAAGAGGTTCTTCCTCAGTTGAAAGATTATTTTCAAAAATATTTCTTCTTCTGAGCATTACACATTTATCCCTATTCTAAGGCCTACTTCAATTTGACTGTTTTTACCAGACCTGCCAGCGCTATTCTAGTCAACAACAGGAAATTACCAGGACTATCTTATTCACCTTGTGCTACCCACTCCAGCTCCCGCTGTATGCCTGCTCCACTGATGGTGTGTCCTGGGAAGCTCATCGCATTAGCTAACATTGGTGATGCTTTCTGCTGGCAGCAAGATGCCTAAATAGTGTATGAATACATTGTGACCTATATATACATACCTATTAGTGGCAAAAAACCTTCCTCCCCTCCCATTGGAATGACATTATAGCCATTTGAGCTCTTTTTATATCAGATTTTTTTGCAGGTAAACACAAAACAAATCTGATGATTCTCTGGTAAACAAGGTGTTTCAAGCAACAACGAATAGAAATTGCAATCTGACAGGTTAGCTCTTTCTTTTGCTCAAGTTCTGAAGCTGCTATTATGGTTGGAAAAACATTTATGCAAACTGCTCGGAAATTCGCCTTGGTCTACTGCCCATCCAATATCTTATTTCTCTGATGGAGTCTCATTTCAATGTAATCATATTCCCAGTAAAAATTGAATAGTGCAGGAATGGGAGATTTGACACAAGTTATTCAGTCCAAAATATATGAAACACTATTAAACCTGGCCATAGGGTTTTTCAGGAGGGGGAAGGGAATGTTTACTTCACTACATTTAAAATACATTTTATGTGAAATTTTGATTTTATAGTAAATACCCCTGCTGATCCCTTTGCCACTTCCTTCTGTAGTAAACACGATCTGGTAGAAACATAAGGCTTATTTCAAAACTTAAAAGGTAATTAAAGCTGAGACAGTCCAGGAGAAAAAAAGATCACCAATGGTTCCTCTGTGCCTAAGGGAAGTTTTAATTAAAAGTCACAGGAGAATCATCTGCATGAAACAAAAATGAGATGGCTGCTGCTAATTTGCCTGGGTCTCAAGCAGATAAACAGTAAATATGCAACAACTGAAGTTGCTGTGATTTTATTCATTTTAACACTTACTGGGAAATCTGTTCCCTTCTCTTACTCCTCCTGAGTGCTCCTTGGCAATGCAAAACCTTTGCTCTCCCAACGATGGGGCTGCAAACTCCACCACAGAAAGTTTTTCTCTTCTGCAGCACATGCTGAGCCCTGGGTCCAGTGTTACGCATTTTCACCAGGCTGTCAACTCCTCTAGCTAAGGAAAATTCCAGCTCATTGGCCACAAGCATCTGAAAAAAATTCCGGAAGCAACTTGGGGAAGGAAATCCCTTGTCCTCAAGGCTAAACTGCCTGCTGAGGCTTCGCTCCAGCTATTGGACACGGCCCTGGGGTCTCACCCTGCCCTGCAGAAAAATGGCAGAGAACAGCCTTCCTTTGTCTTTTTTCAAAGAGCAAAAGGAAGGGAGAGGATTCCCCCTCTTTGCTCTCTCCAAGTTCTCCATCTTCATCAGTCAACTGCAATTTGCAACTCTATGGCTCCACCAGGTCCCCCACAAGGGATGACAAAATTTTGACTGTCAGAGAAAGCGGACAGCCTTACCCTGCCCATGCTCCTATTCCAAGCCCTAAGCTTACAATGATAACGCAGAATACAGGTTTAACGGTGTATATCTGGTTGCCCACCACAGATGTTAACCTCAAGAACTACAGAAATAATTGCTATCCTTTCTGCTCATGGCCTGCAAGAGCTCTGCTGAATGTTAGATCAAGAAACATGGGGATCTAGCCTTCATTTTAGGAGGAAGGAAGTATGGTGTACTGTGTGCGTACAGAATTACCAAAGCTACATTCATTTGCTAACTAGATGAATAAGTGCCATGTATTTCATTTCTTTCCTCCAAAGGGCAGATTTCATCACAGGTGAAAAGTGACCACTTATATTTGCTCCAAGAGCTTACCCCAACTTCATTCCAAATGATGGACCATCTCAGATAAAATCTAGTAAAACAACTCCTTTTCCTTTTTCAAATTAATTTTTAGTACTTTCTTCTCTGCATTCACGACAAAGAAAATCACATCTGTTTTGGGTTTTCTTCTTGTTACACAAGTAAAAATCTCTACTCCCATTTACCTACATCCACAGTAATTTTGAATTTTAACAGGAGGGCAACTCCACTTATAATTCAAACATTTCCAGATAAAATGAGCAGAAAATCAGTTCTTCCCACAGTGCATGTTGAATTGTGCTATTATCCTACACACAGCAGGTGCCAATTTTTACAAAATCACCAAGTGTCACAATTATAAGCAGAATTACTTATTAAAATTTAAGAAGCAGATAAATAGCAAACACGAATGTTGATTATTCAACAAATGTATAAAAAAGAAAAAATATCTGTGTCTGATGAAACCAGTATATTATTTTTTGTTCTAAAGGGCAAGATGTATTTCTTTTAAAATGTAATGGTTGCTTTAGAATATTTTTAAAGACTATTATTTTAAGTGCTTCTTAAGTTACCCATACAAGCATTTTTCCTCTGAAACATTTACAGATACTGTAATTAACTATTGTGGCATTGAAAAACAGAGACGGTACATCCACTTACTCTGCTTGGTAGCTATGTTTTGAGAAACCTGAAACGAAAGTGAAGAGGCAGCATCTGAAAAGCAGTTCTGCTATACTTTTCTATCTAGTTAGCCATTGTTTTTGCCTTCCAGTCGTAACACAACTTTCACCTGGAAAGCCTTGATTCCAGAACTATCTGTATGGTGCAAAACTGATACAGCCTTTTGAAAGTACTGAGAATAAGGCAGGTGTGATTGAGCTAAAAGCTTTGCTCCTGCTTCTTGTCTACTGTAACCATGTCCATCTTGGGAAACTACAAGTTTCCTGAGACATAGGGAATGAACATGAAGACACTTGGAAGCGAAAACCTTTCTTTTTTCTTAGCAACATTAGTAAATCATGCCTCGGTTATTGTTACTCATTCAACACCCACAAGAAACAAATCACCACAAGTTAGATGCAGTATCAACAGAATCATCCCATCATGTACTTACCCTGCTACAGTTGCCGTAAGCCTCACCCTCCTGTCTTGCCTCCTCTTGCCTTGCTTTCACCTGATCCTTCGGCTCTAAAGGGAGGCCCCAGCCTGGCAATAAAATCTCTGCCCCTGTGCAAACACTGTTGACTTTACTGAAATCTCATATATCCATCTCGGGTAATGCGATTATATGCAAGCACATTAATATTGCCACTGAAGTCTCCAAGAATGCTCTAATGCCTATGTTATTACAGAACCTTACTCCTTAATCTCGCTGACTTTACCTGCAGTCGCCTCCAATAACCAGGCCCAATGGAACTCCATTTTACCATTTGTTTTGGTTCTCCCCCCTATTGCTACTGGAAAGACAGAAAGCACTTCTCCATGTATTTCCAGTCTCAGCTGACTTCTGTCCAGAACAGACTACTTTGGTCAAGTCAGGCCCCTCCCCTTCTGTCATTTTAATTTTATAAGATCCTAGTTTCTACCTGAAAATTTTATTAGCCTAAAATTCCATTGCATTTCATGCCACTAAGTTTTATTCTCTTTCTATTGTTTATAGGTGTTATTATCAGAGTCTATGTCCCTGTTACCAAAAAAGTGCATTTCGCTACCATTAACAAAAAAATCAGGTGCTAGAAAACAAGATTATACTGACTATAACACATTGAAACTCTTCTTGATCCACCAACTGTGCTTTGTAAAGCCACTGCATATGCTAGAAACTGTTAATATAATACTTTGACAATTACCAGGGTTAAGTGATATGAAGGTCATTTTGCCACAATTTATCACCATTAGTTTAATGCAGGAGGTGGGACAGTGTCATAGACCAAAGTCTTACATATGAAACAACATAGGACCCACTGACATCTTTTCTTTTACAGAAGAAACATATAGGCATCCATATAAGGGCCC
>NW_009604308.1:63572-72012 GCF_000690535.1 Cariama cristata | reverse complement strand
CACCCACCAGGCACCCACGGGGCCCTGGCACCCTGCACTCACACCTGCAATAAGCTCTAGGAACAGAGAGGATGAGGAGGGGGACGGAGGGGGATGGCACCAAAACAGGTTGATTTTTATTTCCCTGGCTGCTCTGCAGACAGGACCATCCCTGCGCAGCACAACTTCCCCGCCAGCGCCGAGGGTGAGGAGGAGCAGAGTGGGAAGGGAGGATGAGAGCGAGCAGCCTTATCTAGGTCAGCTGCAACCCTTCTTTATTTATTTGTGAACTGGGAAGCCGGCGTTCGAGGGGGAAGGGGAGAGGGCGAGCAGGCAGGCGAGGACGGCGGGGAGAAGCGACAGGGGGGGGAGAAGCCGCAGGGGCCGCGGGGGGGGCGGGGGGGGGTCAGCACTCAGACTGCCCAATGCGACATTATCGGTTATTTCATCTTTTATTAAAACCCAGCCGGTGGCAGGCCGAGGCAAGTGCCCGACCCTGCACAGACCATGGCAGGGGCCAAACCAGCATCCTCCATCACCATCCTCCCATCCTCTCCTACCCCTCCACGAAGGCAAAGTATTTTTTAACAGTAGTCTACATATTTGGAAGCCTGACTCCACTTTCAGACTTGCTTCATTAGGTTGAAGGACCCCAATTAGCTCAGCCTGGATTTTAATTGCCCCTGGCACTTTACCCAGGGTCCTTCCCCACTGTCCATCATCTTCCTTGAAAGGAGACACCCGACGCGGACACAATATCCCGGCTGGAACCCTACCAACACCGCCCGACCAGGCAACGGGAGAAGAAACGTCACTGGTAGATCAATGTAATCTTACATGGCATAACAGAGTTTTGGTTTTTAATTAGAGTTCAAGGAATGTTTTTCCCTGTACGACAAGAAACAAAAAGGCAAGATAAAAGCCTCCGACCTGCTGGCAGTGATGCGGTGCTTGGGAGCCAGCCCGACGCCAGGAGAGGTGCAGAGACACCTGCACTTGCACAAGATCGGTAAGCAAAGAGCAGCCGCAGCGCAGGAATAAAAACACACTGGGTTACGGTTGGAGAAATTCAACTTGTCTGTGGTCGGGAGACTCCACGCAAAGACGAGGAGGCTGCCTGGAGCCCAGGAGATAATCATTCACTCTCAGGTGAAACAGCCCAGGCAATGCAACATAAACCAAGAGCCGTCACCAAAACCCAGTCTGATGGGTTGGATGGTGAAGAGAGTCAATCCAGCACACAGACTAAAATAGAAAAGAAAAGCTTTAAGAGTAGTGGGAGGTATACATTATTGATTATGGATTTTGAGGCTGGGAAACTGTCCAGTCTAACTGGCAGAGGGAGAAGAGCACAGAAAGACATTCATCTGCAGGTATGCATAAATAAATTCAAAGCACAGCACAAAGACCAAAGAAGAATCATGAGATAAAGCGGGCTGGATTAAAAATTCTGGATCAAAGGTTTGAGAGCACAGGTTGGATTAAAAATTCTGATCGAAGGTTTGAGAGCACAAGCCTAGCGAAGCTGTAAATGGTTTTTTGGGCCCGGAGATGGCCCCAGCAGTGGTTCACCCTGGTCCAGACCAGAGTCAGGCAAAAGGGAAAAGGTGCCCCAGGAAGGGGAACTGGGGGGAAGAGGAGGGGGATGCTTAGGTCTGGACCCAGACTACAAAACTGAGCCATTCCTACAGAATCTGCTCTTATTTCTCCAGACAGAAACACAGAGTTGGCCCCAGCAGTGGTTCACCCTGGTCCAGACCAGAGTCAGGCAAAAGGGAAAAGGTGCCCCAGGAAGGGGAACTGGGGGGAAGAGGAGGGGGATGCTTAGGTCTGGACCCAGACTACAAAACTGAGCCCATTCCTACAGAATCTGCTCTTATTTTTCCAGACAGAAACGCAGAGTTGGATTTCTCCACTTTCCTGAATATAATGTACAGGCAAATGAAGCAAGAGGAACCCGAGAGGGAAATCCTCACGGCCTTGTCCATGATAGACAGGCAGAAGAGAGGCGTTGTCACCGTTTCGGAGCTGAGAGCCAAACTCACAAGACTAGGAGAAAAGCTTTCTGAGGAAGAAGGTATTTTGCAACTCAAAGATGTATCAAATGTTCCCCCATCTTCTTATTTCTTTCCTCTTTTTCCACTGGAATCAAATCTGGGATCCGGTAGTGCTTCCAGCTGGGAAGCCAGGAAGGACCTGTGCCAGCAGGAGATGGGGCTGGTGCCCCCTTGGTGGGGGGAGAAGGGACATCCCCCCCATCGCACCCATGACGTGCAGGGCACCGGGGCATCGCGCCTCGCCAACGTCTCCCCAGGTCCACCCCACCGGCACCGGTCCCTTTCCTGCCACGGCCATATGATGAGCTTGTACCTTCGTTTAAAACACTTTGCCCCTGCAAACCAGAGCCCGTTAGCGACGGCAGCTCCCTGCAGCTAATTAGACTCACATGATGGCGAAGCCTCCTCGCTGTCGTCAGCCTTCACCCCCACCACCATCGCTAAGCCGAGATTCTGTGCCTTGCAGAAGGTGTAAGCCAGCTGCCCATTAACCGAGAGACTTTTTCCCTTTCTCGAGTTGTTTCCTGAATGTTGATTTTTTTTTTTTTTTTACCCCGAGATGCTTCGCGGTATTTACAAAGCCAGCATCTGTCCCACGAAGGGCCCTAGCAGAGCATCCGTCCATCCGTCCCCGCCGCCGCAGGGATGCTGGAAGGAGCAGGCAGGGCACTTGCAGTTTCCCAAGGGCGCTGCTGCCATGAGCTCTGTGGCCAGAACAATTTGGATGAGAGAGGGGGACTTTGTAATTACAATTCTTAACAAAAAAGAAAAAAACCTGTCCTGTTTGTCAGAAGTTTGCCTCCAAGGGGCACAACAGGAGGGAATTTCCAGGAAGCTGAAAATGATGAAGACCTTTCAGACAGCCGATTTTGCCCTAGGCATTTCATGTACATATATGAACTCTGGAGATGGGTGCCCCACTTTTCCAGCTTTCAGAGGCTGGGGGAGAGGGGGCAGGCCCCTGGGAAGGCAGGGCAGAGCTCCGCACACCCCCCTGCCCTGGGGACGGGGTGTCCTGGCCCCTCCTTGCCCCAAACCACATCACCTTTGGCTGCTTCTGCAGCTCTGGCAGAGCTCTCGCCCCTCCGACCCCGCTGCAGGAGCGGGTCCTGGAGATTTCCCATGGCTCACTCTCTGCCCAAGAGAGCATTAGGAACACCCATCACCGGTTTGATACAGCCAAGGAATGAGTTTGACCAGAGTTACGGGGTCTGTGCAGACCCCATCAGGCTCCCTGAGGGTACAAGAACTGTCCTTTCTAACGTTAAAGTAGAATTTCGATTTAATCGGAGCAAGGCTGGTCAGTCCGGTCCATCACCAGCTTCAGGAGTGAAACACCAGGCATTTCTTCAGAGTGTTTTCTCCAATTGTTTAACTGGAATAATAGTTTGAGCAGCTATTTACATCTGAAAACACTCCCAGAGCTATTACGAGAGCTGACAGAGAGCGAAGACATGGAGACACTAACCCTAATTAAAGGCATCCTAGCAAGAACCGCTGTTACACAAAGAAGATTCGGGAGGTGCAGGGGGATGTCCCATCACTTTGGCTGCGCATCTACTCACAACTTGTACCGAGGCACTGTAGACCCTAACGTAGGAAGCGATGCTTTTTCTCAACAAGAAATTCCCCCTTTGCCTTGACACACTGAACTCCAGCTTGCTAAGCTGCTATAAATATTTGATACCAGAACAGACTCAATTTCAGCAGCATCTGCGATTGTTCAGGAACTACTGGCACGTACCTTCATTTACAGGGGCTCCGGAAAAGCCTTCACTTCATTTTAATGTAACATACTTTCACCAAGTGAGAACGGACACATTTTTCTTCTGTGTTATTTTTTAAATGTTCCAGAAAGAATTAATTATATTTTGAATTTACGTCCTTAGAAACATTTGATTACCATCAGGGTATTCTTTCTGAAAGGACGACTAGATCTCTTGGAAAGAAAGTTGTTACTGACCCGACAGTAAGAGCAGCTCTCGCAATAGCCCCTCATTTACCCCAAGTTGCAACCAATTCCCCCGGCAGCAGCTTCCACGGGGGCTGTGCTTACCCCAATATACCCCAATATACCCCGACACCTGTCTGCAAGCAGAGGGGAAAACAGGGGCTCATCCAGCACCCGCATGAACAGCAGAGAGAGGGGAAACCGGTTCCACTGCTCACAGAGACCTCCCACAACTATTTACAGTAAAACAGCTTTTTTTCCCCTCTAAACCTGTCCCGTCCCCCCCACCTTCCCCCTGGATTTCATAACTGGCAACTGCAAAGCCATTATTCTCTGCTCCAGCCTCAGTACTCCAGGTCCTACTTAAAGAACCACAGCCTGTCCAGCCTCAGCACCCACCCCGGTGAGCTCAGCCCACCCAAAACCGCACAACGGCCCCCACCGACCCACCTGCACCTATTTCAGAAGGGGAGAGCGCTCCAGCCCACACCCCATCAGATTACTCGTAATTAGCACATCACCACGTACGATCCCTCTGTTTCAATGGTCTATCAATAGACTCCAACACATACAAGGTCTCCCGCTAATGAACTATCAAATGATAAACACAAGTCCACAACCCAACCGCTTCCCCTCCGACAGACCCCCTGCCCGCCATCCACCCGTGATCCTGTTCACACGTCGCTGGCCCAAAGCAAAACGAGGACGCGCTTGTGAAACTGCACACATGCCCCTCAACATTATTAGCAAGCACAAACCTTCTCCAGACTGTATTAGATACCTTATCGAAGGAAACTGCTGCCCAAAGCATCATCAAATAAAAGCTGCTGGGATTCTCTGATGTTTGTTTCAGTGCCCATCCACTGTAAGTTATGAGTAAAGTAAACGAGGATGGAATTCGCCTCCTCTCCTGCCATCCGAAGGAAGACGGCATCCAATTCCCAGTAGCAGCTTGATTCAGCAATATTTAACGTTACTTTTCTATGTGTCATTTCTTCCGTGCTTCTATTTTATTGGTATTATTTGACAGGAAAAATACCTTTTAATGGTTTAGCCTGTACAGAAGAGAGCATTCTAAGTTAGCGAACTGCCGTCACTGCCAAGGCATCACAAGGCTGGAATGAAAAGCATCCCTACCGCCAGGTGCCAACCGCACGGTTACCACTTCTTTACAAGTATTTTCAGCGAGAGCCTTAGAGCCCCAGCTGAGAAGGCATTCTTTGCTTTCAAACACTAAAGGCCCGCCAATATTAACAAGCATCACACAAAGCTACTTAAAGTTGGGCACAATCTGCGTGAGCACTTCGTTTTGTCAAAACTGAATAAGGAGAGGTTTGTTATTCAAGCCAAATACGCCACTCCTACCAAGAGCAATTAAAAGCCGATTTAGATTAAATTTGTGAATGTTTTCCATATGGAACTGAAAGATAGACATCGTTGCTCATATAAGTTAGACACGGAAATCAAAAATCAAAGTGCTAACTGATGCTAGTTTAAAACTAGAATCTGGATGGCACCTCCAACTGATCTCAGAAGTTGTTACTTCCAACAAAAATGATCTGAAAGCCCAAATCCTGCATTGCTTTTCTTTTGAAGATCACAACATCCCTAATATATTTCACTTAAACTTACATTTTTCTTTTAACCTTTCTTTCAGTTGATGACCTGCTAAAAGAAGCCAAAGTTGGACCAAATGGAACAATAAAATACGAAGAATTTGTCCGCACCATTTGTCCTCCTAGAGCCGACTACTAAAATTCGAAACGAGATTTGATGAGAGCAGGACCTGAAAGTTTTCTGACTTCAATTTTTCTTAGTTAATACTTGGGACTCGGGAATCATCATTTGCCTTTAAAAATCTGTATTTTGCCTTCATGATAGTGCTTACACTTACACAGGTTTCCACCTCATTTCTGGAGAAACGTTGTGAGAAAATGTGAGCTCTCTGTTATTTAAATAAACTGAATGTTACATTCCCTTGTGTAACATGTGTCATGCTTAAAAAAACCCCAACTCTTATTTTAAAAATGCATTTAAGTCTCCAGATTGTGGCATAAACGCTAACTTGTAGTTAAGGTCTCACGGTGACTGCATTCCAAGAAGTCAGCATCACCCATACCCATTTGCCGCTCCCACACACCCAAGCCCAGACACGGTTCTTTGCGTATAAACAGATTCCCTGGGAACTTCGACCACGTCACGATGGCGGTAAATTTAGCGTAACCATGCACAGCTCCCGGGTATTCCCTGGATCCATGGTACGAACCCAAGCAGATGTTCCCCTGTCATGAAGATACTGAGTTAACAGCCCGGCTTGCGGGGTGGCCATGTCCCTGTTGACCACCCAGAGCGACAGCAGAGAAGCAGCCGGCATCCCTCCAACTCCCCCGGTCAGCGATGCTCACCGGCTGCGGAGGACGACTCCCAGTCTCCAAGCAGAGGAACGGTCTATGATCGCCATCTCATTCCTCTTCATCTTTTGCTCCTCCAACATACAAGGTCTCTGTATTGCTGCACTTCTGTCACATTATTTATTAAGGTGCGGTATCTTCCGATGTCAAGTCTCTGTGCCGTTAAGCTGCCCCTGCATTTTGAGGCAACACACTGAAAAATGCTGTGCTTGGTAAGTATCTGTCACCAAGTTCTGGGCTGGCTGCCCAGAGCATACTCCTACAGACAGCCTGGCAGGGAAAAACAGGGGTCATGAAAATTCAGCTTCTCTACAAGAGGAAAAAACCTACCCCATCTCTCTTGACTTAAGACTGATTAAAACCGCTTTGACTCAGAGCAGTTATTACTGATCTTCTTCCACCTATATCTTGGCAGCCTCATTTAAGGTCCACGGACCGGTGTATGAAATTAGGGACAACAAACAGCAGTTTCTCTCTGGAGTCAATCAGAAATGTGCACAGAGATCATCTCTGCACAGTCACAGCACGAGCAGCAACCTGCCAAATGGGCTGGGAGGGCACACGGTCCTGCGGGTCTGCCCCCGAGAGCCCCTTCTCTTCCCCTCCTTCCACCCCTGCCTCTCCTTCCTTTGTTTCATTCTGAATCTTTATCACTGAAGCCACCAACTCACTCTTTGCTCTATCTGTGAAATAAACAGTAATTAAACCGTGACAGCCATAGCAGACACATTTATCCCTTACGGAGGCATCCAGCACAGCCTGAGCACCGCAGACTAAGGCTACCACCAAGACCATCACACATAGCTGTAACACAGAATCAACCAGGACTGTATCTACCACAAACTTGTTAGAAACTGAAAAAAAAGCCAACGTATGAGGAAATCTTAACCCCTCCAAATCAGTAACTGTGTCTCTATAGGGTTAAGGTAGAGACTATTCTCACGGAGTATTACATGGGGGGCACAAAAGATTAAATGACATGCTCAACGCTATGCAAGAAATGGAAGTGGATCCCAATGTACCTTGCAGTCCGGTATTTAAGACAAATGGCAGTTTTGTGTTCAATGTCCCTCGATTCGGAGCCAAGCTGCAGAGCCTGTGGTTCTCACAAGACGGCAGTCCTGGACTAACTCAGACTTGGATCCTGCCATGCCAAGATGCGAACCAGAGGTCCTCTGAACAGCAAAGGATCGTGCTTCAAGGGGAAATAAACTCTGCTCGATGTAAAACTGACATACCTTGTCCTGCCTACTGCATCCCTCAATTCTTGTATTAGCTCTTCCTCTCTACAGATAGAAAACAAACCAGAAAAACCTTGTTTCTCTGAAAATTAGAGTTACGAGCAGCTCAGCCCTCAGACAAGACTCCAGAAAAACAGCGTACAGTGAAATAGAGAGAAGATTCACTAGAAAATGTTCACAGTTAACCTCAATGTTTGGATAAAAAACCCACCTACTTTGACGGCGAGCCTTTCCGCACCGGTGCCTTTTGGAGGTCTGCCCGCAGCACGGAGTTCGGGGTCTGCCCACCGGAGCCCTTCCAGACCTTCGCTACAGAAGCACCAGTAACGAAGGCAACCAAAAACCTCGGTTGCTTTGAGCGTAATTAGCTTATGAAACCAGGAGTTCATTTAGAAGCATTTGTTTCCAATATGCATCAATAGCCAAATTACAAATGATCCAATACACAGCTTAATTCTTCCCTATTGACCAGAACAGTTGATTAACAAATCCTTTCAGCTGCAGACAACATAAAAGCTTGTATGTCACGGGGATTGATGAGCTCAAAATCACTTTGGATCACTCCAGAATGCACCTGTACCCTAACAGGCAGTTACCTCCCGCTCCGGGTGGGTAAACATTACCCAAATAAAAAGGAACCGGACTTCACACACACCCACAAAACAAAGCAGCATTGTTACAGCTTGGAGAGACAAGTGTGAGACACTCCACGCCACAAAACATTTCCAAGCAAAGCATTCCTGTTCAAAAGGGACCTTTGCAACTCTGAGTTCACAGAAAACACCCTCCTCCCTCCCCCCC
>NW_009604308.1:55120-63561 GCF_000690535.1 Cariama cristata | reverse complement strand
CCAGGAAACACAACGTAACTGAATGCTTTTTATTACATCTAAAGATTTCTACATAAACAGGTAACATTCAATAGGTAAACCATTTCTTTTTTTCCAATGCATATAATAAATATTTTCACTTGGTACTTTTATACAAACTGACATTGGTCTACTATACATTTTTAAAAGCCATTTACTGGTTTGGCATGCCGTATGGAAACTAAGAGAAAGTTTTAAGGCAATGAATGACAGATTTAAATTCATGGAATTAATGGTAATTTTAATATTCTGCTTATATACATTTTTCCCTTTGTTAATTAAAACAATTAACAGCAGCACTTTCGGGGACCACCAGCAATTTTCCCTTGTTAGAAATCTAAGCTCTGTTAAAAAAGAAAGAAAAAAAAACCAGTTACACTGACAAAACAAAATCCTTTCTATTTAACATGTGCTTATAACCCTGAAATGTTAAACTGCAACAAAGAATTAATTTTCAAAACGTTCTCCTCGCAGCCCTTAGCTCTGCATAGGGAGGCAGGTCCAAGAGAGTCCAATGAAAAAAATCCATCAGTCATCCCGTCCTTGAAAGCCTTATCGAATCCTTGCCATGGAGAGGCAGGGGCAAGCCTGCCACAGCTATCATCACAGAAGCGCCACGAAGTTTTTAACGCACGGCATAGGTTATCGTTTGGCGCGGTTTTTCCATCTTCTAAAGGATGCATCAGTCACGCCCTAAAGAGCGGTCCAAAGCCGCTTCCGCCCTGCTCTTCAAACAGCTACGTACTCCGACTCGCGTGGGCATGCACCTACGTAGCACAGACACACACGCACCACAAGCCAGGCCACCCCGGGTTGCTCTACTGCCTCTTTGATACGATGCGAATTACTGGAGATTGAGTTTTGGAGTGACATTTGCAGGGAACTTGTCGAGAACTCAGACTGAGACTTCTACCAAGCAATGTTAACTGTGGTCAGAGGCACAGAGAATTATCAGCTATAAAGAACACCCTAGCATGAAACAGGAATACTCACAAAGCATATGGGATTAATACCACAAAGGAGGACTTAAGAACATTTCTGTCCCTTCTTTGTAGAGCAATGAGGTTAAAAAACGACAACGGTGAACTGAGCAGCCTTCCTTCCCTTCAGCGTAACTTGTGAGGAAATGGAAGACGTCATCAGCTGACCTCACTTTCCAAAAGCTAAGACAGGCACAAAGATGCCAGATTCTGTGTTACCACACACTTGCCACATTTAATTTTATATGTGAATTAACAAGATTTTAATACCATTGCCAAAGTGTCATAAGTTGCTCTTCAGGTCGTCTTTAACAATACAGTCAATGGAAACGTTGCCACAATTGTCGGTAAAACAGCCACAAGCTCTCCTGAACTTCTCTTAGGTGTTTCAGAAGCTGGGGACACACACGCTCCTGGATACACAGATGGCAGTCGTACTCCAGATTTACAAACGGTATTATAGCAAAGCATATGCTCTGAAGTCACCAAGTTAGTATTCATGACTAAAATGTACGAGATATATTCCTAGTGTAGGTTTAATCACTTCAAAATCAGACTGAGTTTAAAAAATAAGTATTTCCCATTTTCTATCCTTTTATTTATTTTTTAACTGACATTTAATAAATTATAAAATTGGTGTATGGTGAAATATATATATCAGCCAGATATGTATGAAATACACATGCATGGGAAAAACTATTTAACTCACTTTTAACTCACACACACAGATCTATAAATACATATATACACACACATATACATATAAACACAAACATTTGCTTTCAAAATTCAAGTCAACTATTTAGTGGCAGAGGGATGCTGTAAAAACACTAAAAACCATTTTGATGCCACATAATGTGAACCTTTCAAATAACCATACGACTGATCATACAGCAATACCTAATGCTACTTGGATTAAAGTTTTTTTTTTCTTTTTTTCCCTTTTTTTTTCCTTTTTTTTTCTTTTTTAATCAATGCAAGATTTTGAGACAACTTCATAGGCAAAAGGTGGCCCTTGTCAATGCTCAAAGCAACTAGCTGCAATCAACAGTTTTGGACATTAAAAATTCAGACAAGAATCTGTTAATTTTAGTATTCCTTAACTCTCTTTCCTGATAAACGCATTACCTGCACTTTCAACCGGTTATAAAAATATTTTTCACACCAGAGGAAATATTTATTCTCTCTGACATGGACTTTGGGACACAAGAGAATCACTTCCTTCCCTCCCCCTTCTCTTACTTTAAAGAATCTCCTGAAAAACTGCATTCCAGCTATTTACACTTTTCACTCTTTAATAAGAACAGATCAGCCCAAATGACCCATCAGTTCTAAAAAAAGATTTTCCTATGTCATGCACAACTTCAAAAAAAAAAAAGAGAGAGAGAGAAAAAACAAAACCTGGAAGTAAGTATGGCTCAAACTTCAACAAAAGCCTACTGAAAAATCAGGGAAATCAAAATAATTACAAGGCCAAAAAGAGAAAACTGAATTTTGAAACCCACTACCCTAAGAGACTTCAGTAGATAGCAATATGTTTGAGTACATGGGCTACAGGGTGGGGCTTTTTTATTGGGTCGGGTTTTGGTTTAAGAGACTCACACTCAACATTTAATATTAGTTTTGATGAATGCAAACTCAGAAGACAGTGTACCAAGACCATTATCAGCTGCACAAACCATGCAATAGTGTGTTGATATTTGTATTTTCTTCCTTTTGTTGACAAGATCACTTTTAAGCAGAAATTTGATCTACTGTAGCTAAAAGTAGGTTTCTCCAGACAGAACACAATGGGCCTCAATCCAACAGGCCATTTATACACGCATGGCTAACTTTAAAGCACAAGCAGTTCCACAAATTTAAAATTGACACATGCTTAATATTTTGCTGATTAGGATCTTAAGTTATTTTAAAAGGATTTCATAGTAAGTTCTGAGAAACAAAACTCTACAGTCCAATGTGTCAATGAGTTTATTCGGGGCTAGATTCTATAAAAATTCTCTGTCTTGTCCCAGATAAGCACAGCCAAGTAATTCCACAGCCTGAGATTTTATTGAGTCTGGCCCTCAAGAGTAATTGGTGCACTAATGAGCTTGCAACATGCTTCACTAAAGCATGGAATTAAAGAGGGTCACACAGAACCAGAAATGACAAAAAAAAAAAAAAAATCCTGAAAAACCAAACCCACTCCTGAAAGGCTCTGTCCTGCAAACAGAGGGGATGCTGTGGAACAGTTTGGATAGGGTTTACTCCGCTTTAAGCATAACAAAATCTGCACTAAATATGGCATGGAGGAATTAGATTCCACCACCAAAGGTAAATGACTCTAAGAGCAGAAAAAAACCCTCTCACAAGTTTGAACTTTAAAAGTTCAGCTCCTTTCCCGTTTATGTTACTGTGAAGAAAATAATGCCATTTGTGTCCAAACGGGGGGGGAGAGAGAAAAAAAAACTCACATGACAAATGCACAGGTGTAAAATCTTCAGCATCCATAAAAATGAACTGAAGCTCCTTGTTTTTGTTACTTTTTTTTTTGTTTTGTGTTTTTTTTTTTTTTCCTTATTTTTACCAGTGAGGCCATCTTAGGTTTATATACAAAAGTAAAACTGAAAATATACTTTTGTTCTCTGTACACATAAATTTTTTTCCCTAAAAAAGGAAAAAAAACTTGTCTGTTTCTAACATAAAGTAAAACCAAGCACAAAGATTTCCTCTGACGAGTTCATTTACTCCAAAAATCAGTCCAACGAAATAATGTCTGGTATGATACCAAAGATAGACGCCGTGTCCGTGCTGCTCCTACTTGCAACTGGATGACCATGATTCTCTCGCAGGCTGTTGGAGGAAACAAGACTGCTGTTACTGCCACTATTGCTACCATTTGTGGCTGGCAGAGAACTGCTTCCTCCTGCATTTAGCTGATCGAGAAACATCTGAGATGAAGTGTATGGGAAAAAACGAGAGTGTAAGAGTTCTTGATCATCTGATGCGGAAACTGCCGCAGCTGCAGCAGCAAGAAGGGATGTGTTGTAATGCTGGGGGGAAAAACAACATTTTCAAGTTACATTTCAGACACCATAGTTTTGATTCAGACCAGCACAAAATAAGGTATTTGTAAGCTAAAGCTCTGACAGCTTCTGGATTTCACACCAGCTTGTCTACTCAACCTTTCTGTAAGGTAAGCGGACTGATGCAGTGAACTTTTTACCTCTGCAGCCCCTGATTTCTGAAGCCAAAACAAACTGGAAATACTACTATTAGTAAGAGCAAACACTAGAAAAGTAACAGTATTGCAAGACACCCAAACCAGTAAGGAATGGTAAGAAGCAGCACTCTTTTACCTCTTCAAAAAATTCCTTGGTGGAAAAATTCCCCCAAACTGAAAGAAACATTTTGTCATCCCTCTCCTCTGCTCAAAAGTCACAGACCAACCACAGCTGGTGAAACTATGTGCTAATCACTGTTGGTGGAGGAAAGCATAGAAATTAGAAATAGCACGCTTAGTCCAATTAGACGGCAGCAAGGGCTGTCCCAAGTTATACTCTCTGCTGCGCAGCTCCTGAAAGGCAAGAACTTTAGCTATCAAGAATCAAGATTTTAAATACAATCTCTCAGTAGGGTAATTTTGCTCTCGATGTTTCTTTCCGCTATGAAGAAACATACCTTGTTCCCCAACATTTATGCACTGGTATAATTATGCCATATCAGTGCAGCATCAGACTTCTGCACTACTTGTTTCAGAATAATTCTCATATCTATGTTTTACTGAATACCAAGATAGCTTTTCTGAATCTAAATTCTATTGTGCAGGCTCTGGTCTTAATTACGATATGAAAGTACCCCTCTATTTAGTGCAATTCTCCTGCTTGAGACTGCAGAACAGACATGACAAAGGGCAGGTGAGCCACCCCAGCCCACTTTTCTTGGAGGCACAGGAGGAAAAGCGATCAGGTGGGAGGACTTGCCACCCCGGAGTCCTTTAGAGAATGACCTGCTTAAGTTCCCAAAGCTGGAGGAGCCAGCATCAACCTAGCCCATTTCAGTCAGTATTTACAGAAAGGTGGCAAACATGGTATCAACAGGCATGCAGCCTCGGAAAAAACAGAAAGCTGCCCCTGACTCTCCGAATTGTATAAAGGCCTGTCAAGAGTCTCACTGGTGGGGCCCAGCACTGTCAGATGGCCAAAGTCAGACTTCAGGCCTGAAAAACTAAGGAGGTGGCCGGTGAACCTTCAGCCATGGCCCAGAGTCATTCCACAACACAACAGTGGCTGACTGAACCGAAACGTTCATCTTTTGTATTGCCTTATCCTGCACCCATATTTAAACAATGCTTATGTTTGGTCACAGTTCCTATGTGTATAAAATAAAGTTGCAGCCTGCCTGCATTTACACCTACATCATACATCTGCTCCTTCCTCGCCTATACATCCATGCCAGCAAGTCCTTCTCAGAAAAGAGTATCTGCCATATGACTTGATTTTCCTTGACTTACCTGATTGTCTCCTGACAGGAAAGGGAAGAAATCTAAACCTGTAAAGAGCCAAAGAAAAAAAATTAAGCTTCTCAAAACAAAAAAGCACCTCCTCATTTTTCCTCCATTTATTTTGAAATAAAATCAGCATAATACTGATGACATTTCAGATTCTCTTCACTAACAAAGCTCGCAGAATATCAGCCTTTTAAAACCTCAAGATTCTAACCTAAACTGTCTTTTTTTTTTTTCCTCTTTATTTTTAAAATACCATCTCATCCTCTGTGGATGCAAAATAGTATTTTGCACTACTGGACTGTCAAACGACTGCATGTTTAAATCCTTTTACAATAGTTGTTACTGCTTGGAGAGCTGCACTTAGAGCTACAAAGAGTCAGAAGCTCACCTTGCAAGTCATAAGGCATAGGTGTCATATGGAATGGATGCCTGTAGTCTTGGATAAGTGATGTATTGATGTAGCTGGTGTCAACAGCAGGAAGGCTTGGTGTTCTTGACACAGGAGATGCTTGATGGGGTAAACTTAAAATGCTGGAAGAAACAAAGGCTTGTTACAAGCGTAAAATATAGTCTTGGCTTTAATGCTAAAAGAACAGCATTTGAAGATTTCTATGGCTGTCCCATGCAGGGCAGGCCTACTTTCAAATTTAACACAAACTCAGCCTCTCAATACGCATTATGAACTTTGTGACATGTGCACAACAACAACTCCCCTACTAAATTTCAAAGCTTCACTAGAAAGCATCAAGATGCTACAGCACCTCAATGAGTCTTGTAGGGATTGAAAGGTGGTGGAAGAGACATGAGCTCACATGTTCTCCAAGCTTTCTTCTCACAATGACATTTTATCAGAAAAGTTAATTTGGTCCAAGACAGTTGAAGTTTAGTAAAATTAAAAGCAAAGGAAAGTTCAATCTCCAGCAGCAGACACTGATGAATCTCACTACAAATGGTATTGGCATCTCTGCTATGAATATGATACAAACATTCCTAAGTCAGGACAAGACAATCCTGAAGGTATATTGAACCAAAAAACCCCATATGAATCTGTGTAACACCACAACATTTATACTCTACAATGTACTAAGCAATGGAAGATAGTCAAAAAGGTCTTGAGGAGTTTTAAGTGATCACTGAGTCATTCACATTACTGGAGTAGTAATCACTTCAACAATAGGGTCCCTTCTGTTTAGCCTCAGTTTTCATCTCTACATGTGTATGTAAACAGGGCACTATTAACAGCTTGGCTACTTAGGTGTAATCAGGTTGTTCTGGCATTCTTCATTACTATGCTACTGGCAGTAATCAGCAGCAAAACCCACACACTCCCATACCACACCCATGTTTCTCATTGCTCTGTCTCTCTCTCTCCCTCCGTATGTGCTGCTTTTATATTTCTCTATGGAAGAGAAACATTTCCAGATCTGCAAAACACATACTTCTAAGCTACAACCTTTTGCGCTGTTTTATACTCATTTTCACAAATGCAACTGAAAAATTGCGCCATGTTACGCACTTAACAACTCAACTATATACCAATCTTCACATGCCTTGTGACCTGTGATCAAATTCGTTTACTATAAGCTACAAAATCAGGATCCAAATCCAAATCCAGAACTTTCTAGATACAACTTCTTTTGAAATTTATTACTACTCTCTGTTGTGAGTATATTCTGTCTGCATTGGCCTGTATATTTTATTCTCACCCCTTATTATTTAACGGTGATGCTGGAGATATGGAAGGACAGCTTCTCTTTGCAGATGGTTCTTCCTCCTCTTCATCTGATGAGCTATCAATGGTTAAATCAATCACTTCTACTTTCTTATTTTTATTTGACTGTTGGTGAGAAGATACTTGATGTTCCAAGGAAGAGCTTATGCATCCTATACAAAGTAAGTCAACATTATAAGCTGTGGCTTACGACAACACTACAATCATCGTAACATCATAGCTTCTTATATGCCTTCATAAAGAAAGCTTACAACTTAGAAGAAAAGACAACACAATTAGATAATGTTGACAATAACTTAAAAGTACCATCAGTCCCAAACAGGCATTACTCAAGTAATCTTTCTCATAAATGATCAGTAAAAGCTACAAATACACATGCAAAAAATGAGCATTTTAAAAAGTTAAAGAAACATCAATACTTAATGCTTCAACAGTGTTGACATTCAGTCCATACACCGCAAAACATGACTTACCATTAACTCCATTGTAAGAGGCAGTTACTTCCTGGACTTCCTTCTTTGATCTCATAGGAGCCCATGATCCATCCTCCTTAAACTGAATTTCATCACAATCTGTACAATACTTCAGGATTTCCATGAACAACCTGTCCATCAAAAACATTTAATATCAGTCCTCAAAAAGAGCTTAACTACTTTTTTTCCTCAAATATCTTTATTTGTCAGTGTAAGTTTGAATTAATGTTTAAAGAGTTGAAAGCTTTCATTGTTCTACCATTCTCTCATCTGCTTCCTTGATAAAAAGGAGTTATTGAAAAATTTAAAATATTATCTAAAATAAAAATCTACACACTCACTTAGACATACAAGAGTAGAATCCTGCAGAGATCATGACACAGAACTCTTTTTCCCAAAACGAAGGAAGAATGTGAACTAGCCTTAAAAATAAATAAATAAATAAATCTCCTTCTTACTCATATTTATCTTCGACAGTATTTAACTGAGGAAGCTCATATCTAAAATGAGTCCATACAGCTGAGTATTTAAGGACTAGTATTGCCTGAAACCTCTTTATAAGCAAAAGCTTCCTAACAAAATCTGACCATGGGAATCTAAACTTGCAGCCTCTTCTCCTAGCTGCATCTCCTAAAACTTCTAGGATCCTGGCACCACATCACTCCCAGCGGGAATTTCAGCTTTTGATCAAGACTATTCATGTGGTTCTGCGTAGGAAAGAGCTTTGCTTTAATTAGTGAGAAAGT
>NW_009604308.1:7548-55089 GCF_000690535.1 Cariama cristata | reverse complement strand
TCTTTCCCAGACTGAAACACGTTCTAGAAACAACCTTCTCTTTGGGATGCTGTATCACCTAATCTCCAACAGTCACAGTTGGTAACATAAGAAGAAATAAGGAAAATGCATTGTTTTAATTATTAATACTCTTAATCTTTACTATTTTAGGCTGAAACCTAGAACAATGAACCCCACAGTTCTTTGAACCAAAGCAGAGGACCTGTAAGTCCATGAATCCAAAGGAGCCTGTGCAAGCCCTGAATGTCTCTTCAAGAGCTCTTTGTAAGGCCTTAAAGGGGATCCCGAGCAATCTGACGCTTCACTGCAAGTCACCAAAACAAAGCACATACTCACTTTAAAAGTCTCAGTCATTTGTGAGCTGGTTTTCTGCGGTTCTCTGTTTCAGGGTTTTTAATTTTGCTTTTTGGGGTTTTGTTTGGTTTGGCTTTTTTTGATTGCTTGCTTGTTCAGGTTTTTTGTGGTGGGGTTTTTTTTTGTGGGTTTTTTTGTTTTGTTTTGAGTAAAATATTCTCAGAGTATTCCCAGAAGACCCTACTTGTTCTCTTCCTTTTTATCACACTTTGGAAAGACGCTGCCTATCTAAGGAATCAAAATGCAAACCCAGGAATACATACTTGGCATTTCTTCAGGGAGATTAATACTAGATTTTAGGGGTTTTTTTTTTTAATGTTTTGCAGGTAGGTAGTACCAGGGAATCAATCTCTATGTCACTTTCTGTATATAGCAACTCCCCAAGTGTGAAATTGTACATAGAGTTGTACATGCATTTGGGGGGGTGGCAATATTCATTTGATCTAACATGTATGTCTGCTATCAGCTATGCCGGATTTGTGTAGTTGCTCCACTAAAAGAAAAGAGAACGTGTGCTGTTTTCACCTAGGGATTCAGCATTATGGAATATGGGGGGGGATAAAAAAAAAACAAAAAAAAACAAACAAACAAAACACCACAACAAAACCAACCACACAACCAAAAAACTCGCAACCATTTTAGGCAGGATAGCTCAAAAATTTACCTAGAATTGGAAGGAATACCTTTCATTATTATTAACAGTTTGATGACCACAATTCTTCCAGAATACTGGATGAACAGGTACCTGGTTAGTAATTCTTCAACAACAGCAGGGAAATTAAACAACATGGTAACTTAAAAGAGGTCACAGTCAGATAACCAAGATTTCAGAGCACTGTAGTCTGTGCAGCACAAGAATAGTAAGCAGAGAGCTTAAGATACATCCTTCATTTTGATTCAAGTTTTACTTACCCATCAATAATGAGATGTTCATAGGGAGCCTTCTTGTCACAGACAGGGCAAACCCAGGTTGGTTTCTTTTCATTCATTTGAATATACAGAGTGGCATCAAAACACTGCAGGTGTGAACAAGTCAGGGCCCTACATGGTATAGTTAGCCGCATTTTACCCAGCTTTAAGAGAGAGAAAAAAATACAAGATTATATCTTCTTGGTACTAGATTAACAAACAGAGCTTTTCTGTCTGAAAAGAGACAGAGACAGGTTGAGTTTTACTCCAGAAAGAACTCTCACAAATCAAAGTTTTTATTAAAATACATGCCACATACACAGTTCCGTCCTTCCTGCAGGTTTGATTACTGCATTAAAGAAGAAGTTACCAAAAATCACATTTTCAACTACATTTGATCAAGGAAACTGAATGCTACATCCTTCCATATTCCCGTAACAAAATACAGAGTCCACTGATCACCTGTAACATACCAGTGTCCTGGACGAACCACAAAAAAATAATTCTTCATTAGTATTTTAAAAGCTGATGAACATGGGTCAGTCCTCTCCTATTGACTCACAGTTAAAGCGGGTATTCAAGCTGCTGTCCATCTCTCAGTCATCAGAGCACTGCCAAGACTACCTGTTTAACTTTACAGTCACAGAAGCAAGCAAGTAGAAAATGTATTTGCAGGATTATGGATCATTTCCTACCATGTTTCTCTAACTCCATCATTTTCACTACTTTCTTCAAAGAACTGTCAGAAAGTGACTACTCACAAAGTAAGTCACACCTGTTAACTAGTAAGAAACTATTTTATACTCCTCCTGCCATGACAAACACCACTGCTATGTATACAGTTGTAAGCTAACCTGAAATTTTGCTGCCTTTTTCTTGCCTAAAATACAACTAGCGGACTATACCCTATAATACCCTCATACCTTTTCAACACCACAAAGGGTCCACAAATGTTAATGAAAGATGAAACAGGAGAAAATGAGTTCTAAAGTCCACTTTCAGATGGGGACCATCCTTTCCTTCAAGTTTGTAGAAAGGCCAGCACAAAGCTTCTACAGGTTTAATACGAAAAGCACAGCTGAGTGCTTAAGCTGAGCAGGTAACATAGGAGTGCTACACACAGAAGGTGTTTAGGCTATATTGTGGAACAGGAATATCTTAGTTTGGATTAGATAAATCAACACAAACCCAGACCATAAAACATTAACATATGATTACACTGAAAGCACAATTGATTAGACAGTGAAAGGCATTTCATATTAATCTGAAATAAAAAAAGTTTCCTCTCCCCCAAAAACACAAGCAGTTGTTTTCTGGCAAAGTGCTTACGTTGCAGTTTAGGAGGGGCTTTACCTGACCACACTAAAGGTAAAAAGTAAGTATGTCTAAAGAAGACTTTTCCCATATTAAAAAAAACAACAAAACAATTATTTATCAAGAACTATTCATACTGACCATTTTGAAGTTATATATATTTGACTAAAACATACATAATTACTTCATTTGAAAACCTTCTGCCAATTCTAGTAGAAGGAACTGGTTTTAGTATGGCTTGAGGAAGCATGGTGGCCACGCATACTGATTCTGAGCAATACAAGATGGGTGCCACAGGATGGCAGTCAATCTCAGAATATCAGAAAACTAAAACCAGTATCAAGAACAAAGGCTCCACTCACAGTCCACTAGTTCCTCCATGATGCCTTTTTTTTTTTTTTGCATCCCCTGTAAGCAGAAATCCCTCCACCCCATTCCCAGCAAATTCAGCTAGACTGCCAGCTCTCGCTTATTTTTCCTCCCTCTGGCTCTCGGTCACTGCCACAAAACTCACCACCAGATGGGAGGGGAGCACAGAATTCCCTAGGGAGCCTGCAGTAACGGTGGCGGAGAGCTCTGAGTGCAGGAGGTGCTGTATGTGCCATGTGTTTGGCACCCCTTCCCCCAAAATCCATGACCAAGCACATTATTTCTATCATATCATCAACCCCCAAACAAAGCAAGGCCCCCTGATCCATGTCTGTTAGGAATTCTTATCTCCCAGATGGTAGGTCAATGGCTCATTTGTCCTTTGGGCACAAAAAGAGCCTCCTAGCTCAGTAAGGATCAAGAGTAAGGGTACCCGAGATAAAACCTACATGCTTCTGTGTGATACAAAATAAAAATAATGAAGGTCAAAGACACATGCTGCAGAAAGAACATAATTACCTGTCTCCTGAGTAAAAAACAAAACACAAACAGATTTAAGCTAGAAACATTTTCACAAGCTTTTGGTATAACAAACTTGTGCCTCTGATTTCTAAGCAGAAGTCGGATTTAACCAAAGCCACACGCATACGGATAGAACCAGTGTGCTCAGCGTTAACAAGTTGATGTCTCCTTTCCCATTTTTGGCATTGAACCTCCTGGATCAGCTCTGCCATACTGGCCAAGTTATGTCAGAACTGACAAAAGAAAAGGTCATAAAAGAAGGGATGCAGCCCAACTTTTGAAAAACTGTGTTTCCCAACACTGTTACTGTTTTGATTCCTGCCTGTTGGCAGCCAAAGAAACACTGCATTAATTTATTTTACAAGCGTACAAAACATTGCTATCTTTTCATGGCAAAAAAATGCACCCAAAACAGGGGTTCAGGATTTGTAAACAAAGCTGCAAAACCTACAGTAAAATGCTACATTTGGAATTTTTGTTCAGTTAAATATTTGGTCCGGCTGCAGAGCCTGTGGATTTATTTATTTTTATTTCAAGGGAAAAAGAGAACATCAATTCAAGTGTCTTCCTGAAATACAGACTCAGTACAGCCTGTTTGCCCGCTGCATCTTGGACAGAGCCAGCCAACAGTTAAGGACAATTTTTTCTCCGTGCTCCAGGGTCTCGGAGGGACAGCAGGCCTCTATGCTAAAAAGAAAAAAAGCTCAGCAGCAATCCAAAACAAATTCAGAGGAAGCTGCTTCACTTTGCACTTTTTTGAGGGCAAAATAAAGGTTATAAAGACTAAACCTCTAAACCTCTCACCCCCATCCACATATGCAATTCTATTTATTTTATTGAAGCATACACACGAGAGAAGCACACCCGTAACAAATGAGATGGGAGAACAGCACCCTCACATTAACGGAGCTGAAGATGCATCGTTCTTCAATTTTCGGTTCTGCTGTTGCAGACCAAATCAGCATTTTCAATGTGTACTTTCAAAGCATACACTGTCTGTTCAAAGCATTAGAAAGTAAGCACAAAATATTTACCAAAAAATTCTCCCCGAGCCAAATGCTTACAAATTAGCATGTAAAAATATGGAGACTATAATAAAATTACATTCAGACCCAAGGACAGTCTGAATCCCACTAATAAGCTTTCTATTCATAGGACAGGTTGAAAGGTGCAGCCTCTGTCCCAATGAGCCTTTGCAATGATGGATTATTCCAACAGCTACAGCGAAATCAGACAGCACTGAATGAGGAACATACTGGGAAAAAAAGTCAAGTGTGTATGTTTTGCAGACATTATTAAAGTGACATGGATATGTTCAAAATCATCTACGGACTTTGTTTTGTACGTCTACCAGAAAAAGTAGCAAATTTTAAAAAGGAAATACTGACAAAGGTACGACTTCTGAAGAGCTACAGCCCAGTGTCTGATTGCTGTTTTGTTTTCACCCCTGGCAGAACTCTTGAGAAAGGAAAATAGAATTTGATGTCTTTAGGTATTAGCAAACTTGTAGTCCTAAAAGCAATATCGTAGAGGATATTCCTGCTCTGATACTAACTCATCTGAACCACAGTCATCAAGAAAAAAAATGCATCTAAAAGCACTGCAGAAGAACTTTTATCAGTAACGGAGGCAATCAGGACAAATGGAAGTGTGTCGGAAAACTCCCACGGAATGATCTATGAAGCAACATAACTGCCTCAGGTGGCAGTTTTGACAAACCAAGTACAACTGAAGTAAAAATCTGTAATTCCAGAAGATACATGAAGATTAAGGTAATGAATTAATACACAGGCACTTCTAAACTCTTACAGCCGTTTAATTCCTATGAATGGATTACTGGCTTTGTCTGTATTGGAAACTAATTTTAAGTGGCAAGAATACTGTGCCTAAAAAATGACAGAAAAACCCAACAGTACTATCGTTGTGCTTTCTAGAATAACAAAGTACTAACCGCACAACAAAAATTCAACTATAATAACACAGTAAAATAAGTTGCGAGGTGTGGACCCAAAATACTTCAGCATGCCAATCTGTAGCAGTTTCGATATGACACATAAGTTCATAGGTTTGGTAATATTATAGGTTATGAGGTTCTACGTTTACAGATCAGGATTTTATTTAGTAAATGCAATCCCTATATCTTTCTTACAGATTAGTTTTATCTTCCTTATAAATGTGTTATTATTTAGTTAGCATCAATGTTGATATGGAGAAAGCCTTAAGATTGAAGATCATGATAATACCATATTTAAAGATTTACAATAACCTAACACATATATAAAAAGTAACCACAATGTCAATCATGCTTTTCAGGAAGCAAAGCTGATGTATCTAAAAGTTTATCTTTACGTTGGTAGAGTTTAAGAACATATTAAATAGTTTGAGAAATAAGTTTCAATTTTGCAGGAATAAAGTCAGTTTTCTTCTTTAGATTTCAAAACTGAAAATTTCGTGTCAAGCTTGAGCAGATGGAGCCAAACCAGGAAACAGATGTATCCTTACTCTTGAAAAGAGGTTACAAAGTTATACTGCAATAAAGATACTGTGTCATACAATACACAGAGCAAGTATTCTGAAGGAGCATGGTACCTGAAACAAGAGCACTAAGACCCAAAGACTAAAAAAAGTGCAAATAGATATTAATATTGTGCAGTTTACCAATCATAACGTAAACCCAGGTATAAACTACTGCTTATCTCTGCATCTACTTAGTTAAAAAACAGTTAGTAGGTCAAGATACAGCAGGTCTGTGCCCTCCCACTTCAAATTTGGAACAAATTTTGTTTGAACAACGTCTAGGACACTGCTTCGCTTTTAATCTTAGATTATTAAATACTCGAAGTGTACACGTGCATATAATCAACTTCAGTTAAAAGATGCTCAATACTTTGACTGCAGACACTGGCTGAAGAGCTATTTTTAATAGTCAGATTCACTTACCTTACCACTGAAAGTGGTTTTATGACAATCAAGGACCCAAACTGCACAATCAGATGGTCTAGTGACATATTTAAATGCATGCTTACACATAATTTTGAATAGTGTTTTCAAGTTAATGGAATACTCAGTTTCTCAGGGGTGTATCACATGCTTAAGTACAGTGACAGATAACTTCAGCACTGGATCCTATCCCCACAAAGTTAACACACAGGTAAATACAAGCTAACCTCTACCGAAGAGATGTCCCAAAACAGCCATATTTTGATCAGAATCAGTTTTGAGTGAATTAAAAAAAAAAAACAAACCAAACTTACTGGACAAAGAAGAGAAACTCTTAAGCTTGTTGTTGCTATTTCACTGTCTGGATCAGCAGTCAATTTCTCTTTAACTGTTATTTGAAAGAAGAAAAGGTTTACTTTACAGTTGATTTAATACACAAATCAGATGACAGAAATAAAACAAGTCTGAAACTGCGTGCTAAACTTTCAGTTTGCCATATCTACTGGAAGCAAGCAACAGTCACTATTGTTTCAGGCTCACATGATAAACATGTAACGTAAGCAGTCTTTACTCTCTAGAAAGATCATAAACAACAAGATTTAAGAAAGCAAAAAGCAGAAAAGCTCATCTTAAAGATCCCTAGAAAATGTATTTATACAGGGATGTCTCTTTTCATATACATGCAACTTCAGTTATTTAAAATCTACTGACAAGATGAGCCACAATGACTTGACTGTTAACTTCAAGCACACTAAAAAAATATGTAACTCTCACACGGACAAGCACCACTGTAAACCTCAAATACTCATCAAGCAATCTTGCGATTTAGAAATTGAAAAGCAAACTGAGAAACAGGAAATCAGAAATACCCTGACAAAATTTGAGTTTTAAATAACTGCAGTGAAATAGTAGCACTACAGAAGTCTTTCATCTCTACCCATCCTCTACTTTTACTTGTAAGGACTGTTTTATAAGCAGTCATTGGTTAAATGAAAAGTCAGTTCCATGTTCCTCCTGCTCTATGAACCAGACCTACACCCTCATTCTCCACCTGGAAACCCTCTAGATTTTTGCGCATTTAAATCATCGTACTGCATTAGCAGTCGCTAATGCCCAGCACTATATACCACTGGCTTTGTAACGTTTACCAGTGGACTAATTTCCTCCATTTTGGAGAAGGTCCTGTGCTGTGTACAACACACATTATCTGAGCATTAAAGAGCATGACCAACAGCTGTCAGGTGTTGGTATTTCCACCCTCTCCCTAAAAAAGAAACATGCAGCAGTTTTTGCTTGCATTTTTATTATATAAACTTATACCAATGTGTACTTGTCAGAAAAAAAAATAAAGCAGCAAACCTCACGCTTAAATTTGGAAGGGGGTTGGGAGAAATATTGTGCCAGACACTCTCTCTCCAGGAGCTCACTCCACAATACCGTGCCAAAGAAACAAAAAAATGTGTTGATGGAGACTTTCCTCCAGCATGTCAGCATCAAGGTTCAATATCAAGCATTTAGTTCAGCTTGCTTGAGGTACTGAATTACCAGTTAACTATATAAATACAGTTGTTCTGTTCTGAAGAAACAAAGCCAGTATGGCTGAACTGAAAGAGATTCTCTTGCATTTTTCCCTTCACAGAGTCAACAGGGTTCCTGGACTGGCTCCTAGTACAAACAAAGGCCTCCGAGTCTTTGAATTGGAACTGAATACAAAGAACACCACTATCAGATTCTCAAAACCCAGAGAACTGTAGGAAGTCCAAGCCTCGGTTAGTACAGTCCTATTTCAAACCTCCTTTCACAGAAGCTACTTTTCCTTTTTAAACAAGCAGTACATCAGACATACTTAGTGCTCTAGAATGATCAGGGTTCCGTATTCCTTTCGCTCGCAACCTCTGCAGTAACACCGTAGAGGACAGCTGCTTTACAAGATAGACTGCCATGGAATAGTTCTAGAAAACAGAACAAAAGATCAAAGTAAAAACTCTTTAAATCAAAAGACAGCTTGTATTTTACACAATGCTTATGCAGTTTGTTATGCGATTACAGGGCACTGTGTTTCTAAAGCAGTTACAACACTTCAGATGGCAAAGTTTTCAGACTAGAGAAAACCCATCGTGCTTCACAAAGTTCACAGGGCTGGAGTTTTAGAGATGCAACAAAAGTGACTTCACGCTCCACTGAGATTAGATTTAGCTGCAAACCAAGCTATTAAAACAGCATTCAGGACACTTCTGGAAGTTATACATCTAACTCAGGACACGCAGTCTACAGCCCATTTAAGAAAGGTAATTTTACATCAATAATGTTAGGTATCACAGCTGTGTCAATATATTTAAGGGAAGCTGTCAGGTCAAATACAATCGGAACTTTTTTTGTTTAAATTATAGTTCATTCTGTTTTCAAAAAAGGAAAATCAGTAGTGATGCCTCTTCAGAAGCAATACATAAAAAGATGCATCATCTGCAGTATTTCCTACTCAGTCTGGAAGCACTGATCAACTTTCTTTTTCGTATCTTCCTGCACTTACTGTCTAAGAAATGCTAACTTCACTGATGAAGCTTAACAGAAGTAAGACAGTTAAACAGTTCCAGAGTTCAGTGGGGCCAAGACGTACTGTAGTGAATCCAGCCAGAGTGGGCAAGAAGTCACCGCTCCCAACTGCCTGTCCTTCCCCTCTGAAGAGGTTAGGTCATTCCCCCCATCAGTCTCAACAGCACAGACCATGCAAATGTTCCTTATCGGTGTCAGCAAAAAGCCATGGATGCTCATTTCTGCCACTACAGAAAATAACTTGGCATACAAGCAGGTCAGATGCAGACTGAACATCAACTCTGCCAGCTCCCCGGAAAGCAGGGTAAGCCTCCCCTCAAGGGACGGGCAGGAGTGGCAGAGTGCTCTTCCTGGCATCGTTAACTGATTTCGAACCACAGTCTGAAACTTCTGAAGCTCTCATTTTTCTTGTAAGCTACCAACAGCAGCAGGTCATAATTGCCTTTCTAAAAACGTGATACTGTACTACGCATTTGTCAGCAATATCCCTCCCACCCTCAAAAGGGAAAGGACAAAATTTGTGTTCTCACATTAGGGTACATCAATTACTTTTTGATATGAACAGTATTTGCTAAACCTGTAGCTACACTCATATACTTTATATTGAAAAATGAAAAGCTTCCTCCAGCAACTGCCATGTATGTGTCCACTAACAAAACAAAGGGATCCATACAATTGTGACATCTACCATCCTTCATTTAGGATATCACCACAATCCGAAGATGGGATTTCAGTAATATATCTTACCATAAAATTACACAAATTGAAACAGCATCAGAAACACCACATTTTAAATATTTTATTCTTACAATGAATGCTTCTCACATCATTAAAAACCACTACTCCTTTAACTTGTTTGTTTAATGCCTCAATTAGTATAGAAGTTAGAAAAATGCTAATTAACATTGTGAAATTATTTACCGACAGCTTGAATCTACAAAGCTAGGAACTTGCCCAAGGCATCTTGTACAGAAGGCTCTTGAAACAGATTGTGTAAAAATCACAATTATGACTTCGGGAAAGGTAGAGTACACCAGTTCAGACATGCAACTGACTCTTACAGGAAGGGGAGGAGGGGAATTCAAATGTTGTACTATACAGGCACATCCAAATATAAAATAATTCCTCACATTTAACTGTCAAGGTCTCAATCACTTTAGGAAGCATTACATCTCAGGAGGGTGGAAGTTTTGACTGGCATCTAATTCGCATGAAATACACTACGAATTTGCCACTCTCTTCAGTTTTGTACTGTAAGCTAGAAGTTAGCCAATATGGGTTTTATAACTAAAATATCTATGAAGCCTGACAAACTAGCTAGTTCACAAGAGACTAGCTTAGAGTCCACGCAGACTTGTTATATTTCTTTTCCCTAAATCCTCACTGGTATTCTTAAGTGAAAGTGCAGCACTGTATTCAGAGCAATAACCAGGATTCATCAACTTGTGTGCAGGCACTTCTGCAATGTAAACCAGACAGTTTTACTTTTAAATGTTTGTTTCTGACACCTGCAGTTCTCATTAAACAAAAGGTTTCAAAAAAGAAAAAAAAATTCAGTCATCATTTGTTCTAGAATCTGAATGGAGACTATTTTACGCTCCACAAGAAATCCATCATGAAATACCATCGTGATGTTTTATAACTGGCTATTGTGCATGATTGGGCTGTAAGCATTTTTCCACACTGGTTCAGGAATCCCAGACTTTGCGCACTGAAAATTCTTGGAAAAGGTCTCATCTCAGGACAATTCTCAGGACTTCTAAAAACAGGGTGGTTGCAATGGCAAAGCCACTGTTTTTCAAGTACATGTTGACTCTGTAACGCCTATCTAGCAGGATTTTTGCCATCAGTGAAAGCAGCGCACTAATTCACAGACTAATTTATTGAAGTAACTTTTTGCAGCATGTTCCAGATTTAATTAGTCCAGTGGAACATCAGCAATTTTATAATACCAATTGTAACACTCTCCCCACAGACACAAAAAAAAGTTATAAAAACATGACTTTTTCAATATTAAGTATAGGAATAGCAGTTGTGAGAAGAGAAATGTAAAAAAGGCAAATTAGATCTCCTGGGCCCTGCGAAGTTGCTATACTGTGTGTCCACATTTACAGTTATGAAAGACCACTCTGTACTGAATGTCACTTGCTAGATACAAGTTGAAGCTGAGATAAGGTTTGCGAAGTCCCCAAAATCAGAAAGAGCTTGAAGTCTGAAGTTAAGACAAATAAACAAAAGTTTTGTAGGTTCTCTTCATCTTATTACCTGGGCCCCCAATGAGTCACAAAGATAGGTGGGTGGGGGGTGAAGAGGGAGAGATGACACCAAAAAAATTTGAGGGCTACTGATCTAAAAGAGCATGTCATATCTGCCTCGCATAAAGTAATACAATCAAAAGAAGGAACAGTCTACTGCTAAACCATGAAGTATTTTCTGCACAATTAAACTTGCTTGTCTTTCGAATCTTTCAAATAGATGCCAAAGCAGAAACTAATAAGCTTTAGACAGCATTATGTACCAAAGTTACTTACTCTTCCAATTTCTGCAGTCCATGAAACAACGATTGTGTTTGGTACCGTCGTAGATAATCTGACGAGTGAGGTAATGTTGATTGGTCGGCTAGGTCGCTTTGGTTCAACACCATTTTTGGTTGGTGGAAGATAGCCCTAGAAATCAAAGTATTTTTCCCCTCAGCAAGAAAACAAAACAATACTGCTGTTGCCTTCTTCCCCTCTGACCACAACCCTGCCCCAATAAAAGCTGCATCCCACCTGAACCAGGATCCCTCTTCAATTTAAAGAGAGATAGATACTTATCAGACAATAAAGTATCACGTGTTTTACAAGCCCTTTCTCCTTACACAGAGCCTCACACTTTCCAAATCCTAACCCTGCCCACACAATATTAAAAGGCACCTTTGCCATCTCTCTTTTCTTAGTACTGCTATTCAACCCGCCTGGCTAATGGTGTCCCACCTGATCCTGTGCACTGCCCCAGTACTGTAAGTTGGCGTTTTTCTCTTTAGTCCTGTTGGTCAGTGATGGCCTATTCCCTGCACAGACAGCCTCCAAAACAGAGTCCAATTTCAGCCAGACTCACTGGATGTTTGTCAAACAAAAATTTACTGTTGCATTTTTTGAAAATTAATCTACTGGTTGGTCTCCTGAGAAAAAATTTACTTAACTATCTTTTCCATTCATCTATCCATCTTCATTCAAATGCTCCAAAATGTGAAAACAAAGGTTAGGATAAATTCTCAGGCTAATTTCTGACAGATAGTTCCTAACAATGCTATCCAAATAGGTATATGAAAAGAACACTTTACTTACTGGAAGGCTGCATGGTTTCCCATTTACTTTCACACACAGATTGGGTGGGAAGTGATCCTCTTGTGGACAACTGGTTTCCGATAAGCAAAACCTAAAAGTAAAGAGCTTCCATCATCTCTTACTTCTAAAGTGATTTAAAGATCATATTTTTCTAGAAAGATTTTTTTTTCCACTGAGTTACGAAAGCATGACAAATCTTGCTAAATACAGTCCTCAAATTAGTTGTATAGATTAAGTAGGAAAGCCCCATAAAATTACAGGTTTGGATCAAGATGGCTGTAGGTTCCTCCTCAGATTTCTTAAATTCCTCAGACTGACTCTGACTCATTCAGATATACAGGTTCTTCCATTTCTTTCCTACCATTCCTCCAGCCTGACCTCTTGATACAAGACCAGGGTTTCACAAAGGACAAAACAGTCTCTTCAACTGTCCCTCCTCTAACTTTAGTAAACCAGCCAGCTGTTTAGTCACAGCATCAAACACTATCCTCATACCTACGTCAAGCCTCTTACTTAAGTTCGGATAGTTTGGTTTATTTACTTAAATTCAGGCAAGCCTAATTGCTGCTGAAACCAAAATAAGACACTCCCTTCCTTGTCCTATGAAATGCCTGTAGGCCAGTATCACGGACAATAGGCATTCAAATGACCAAAACCAGCCTCTCAACCCCACTGGATTTCTTCCAGGGGACCTGCCCCATCCACGCAAATGTACCATCCCATCAGGGTACAGCTGTGCAATGCAGCTGAGCCTAACAGGCTGCTGCTCTCAAAAAGGAGGAGCTACCTTCTGTCCCCATTTTCCCCCACGCCCTCTTCGTCCCTTTGTCCACCCGACCCCACACCAAGCTGACCCACCTCACTGATCAGCAGAAGGCATCCTAACAAGTAAGACCCAACAGCAATCGTTTTCTGTCTGGCAAGTTAACATCTCACCATGCAGACATGAGCAGGGGGATGAAAGGCAAGACAACCATTTTTGACAGGAACAAGCTCTGAAGTCAGCTCCGCTCACAGCCCTCCGCAGAATTACAGGGATACGTGGGATTTAATCAACTTACCATACATTTGTTAAAACCTCTAAAATAACCAACAGGTTAAGATCCAGTCTGGTGATTCCCAAAGTCCTGCCTCCCACTGCCTAAAGAAAAGGAGGCTTTGGGTTGCCATGCCCAGGAAATACTGTTTGACATCTCTGCCAGGAAAAATAACCCTCTCTGCACATAGATTTTAAAGGCCCAGGCACCTGGAATCTGGCAGACATGGAGTTAAAGAAAGGAGCATACCCACAATCACTAACTGAAGAAAATCAGCTGGCTATAGCCAAGTACATGCGGTATTCTGACACACCAGGTTATCGGGCCACCAGCAGCTTCAGGAAAGCTGCATAGAACAAGGAGAAGTAGTTAAGTCTGTCCTTTTCAAAGCAGCCAAGAGCAAGCTTTTCTCAAGAAAACAACAGGAGAAGACTCTTCTGCATAAAGGAATGCCCAGCCTGCCGGGTAGCATATATCTGATGCATTTTAAAAACCAACAGCATCAAGAACAGGCAATAAAAATACATACCTTAGCTGGACCTGTACTGTGAAGTCACATTTGGTCCCAGAAATATCCCTAGAAACAAGAGAACACAGGTTAAAACATACTGTTTACACAACAGGTTCATCAATACTTTCTCAGTTTGCTGTAAGTTCAATGTATGTAAACCACACTTTCCTTCTGGTCAGTCAAACCACCATTCTCAAGACACACTAAGGTACACTTTTTATTTTTCAAGGTAATAAATCAATTACATTCTCATCTGACCTCTACTATTTCCTTGGGTTTTGCATACCATAAAGAAAATTCTGATGGGTCACTATGAAATTTCGTCTTCATAGTGAATAAACATAGAACTTGACAAAGGATCTGACTGACGGTGAGAAGGGGCTGCAGGAAGGTGAGTTATGTATTTGTACAGCGCATACAAAAGAAACCTGCCCAGTACTCACTGGACAGTGCTGGTATTTAGTTCTCTCTTCCTTACCCTTTTCCTCTCCATCAGCTTACATACAAAGGAGAAAAGAATTCCCTGGAAGAGCATTCTCTGAGGCACTACACACACACAAACACCTATGTTCTTTAAGATCACATTTCAAAATGAAAGATATTGTAAGATAGTTCTTTTTATTATTTAAATGTATTACTGATCAAACTCACTCACATTGAACTGCTGATTTGCTGCACTTGTTGTGGCGTCAGTGCAAATGCAAAGCAGGTTTCTCGAAATCGCTGACTATTATCTGATGCTAGAAGAAAACAAGAGATCATCACTTTAAAAACAGCAAATAGAGAATAATTAGCAGAACGATCTCTTTTCATTAAAGTGTCTACATATATATGCACACACATTTTTATAGCAAGCCCAACAGTACGACATACATCTGTTTCTGTAAACAATTTTAGAGCCAATAAGAAAGCTGCCATTTAAACCCTCCTGTAAATAAAAATATAATAAACTAACTTTATATGCATATAAAGTATACATTAAAAAAAGCGATACAGATAACAGCAAAGCTGACACAAATCATCTTAAAACTTTCTATCAGTCATGGTATCTTAACACTAAATGTTCTTTGATATTCAATTAAAAAAACCAAACCTCTCTTAGGAAACCTTATCAATCACTTTTTTATTTCTTTCAACATATTAAGACATGGAGTAGCCTGTAAAAGTATACACAGTGACTGAGAAGTACAACACATGCAACTTCCCACATTTCAGGAAGATATTATATGGAGTTAAATGCACCAAATATATAACATGCAAACAACTCATAAGATACTCAAATATGAAATCTGGTTTTAAAGTCCTTCAACTCTGGGCCATAGTGCTCCATAACAAAGCAAACACTACTTAAGGATTAACACACCTGCTAAAAAAACAAAGCAATGTTAAACATCTCCAAAATAGTGCTTAATTCTGAAACATATCCCTTCACCAGGGCTACAGGTACCACTGCAGTACAGAACCACACACAATGGCAATGAAAATGGCTTTTTTAAAAAATTAAAATTAAATTTTAAAAAAAGAGAAATTAAAATTAAATTAAAAAGAGAAGCATCTCCCCAGAAAACTGTTCAACATGCTCATCGATGCATGTATTGAAGTGAAAGTTGTAAGAACCTTGCTATTCAATTTCATTATTCTTAATAATTTTATAAGGTTATGAATAACTATATTGTGTATTAAACACTCGATAAATTTCTCTTTTTTTGTTTTACTACAATATACTTCCTGACTCATCCTTGAGTGACAGATGAGTGAATAATTCAGGGTGATACTTCAGATATTTTGTTAAAAACAGCATGTGGTAGGTTGGAACCAACAATAGAATAGACATTGACTTAGGATAAATATAACAGCAGCAATCTCACAAAATTACATTTATATCTTTCTTGTATGACAATGCTACAAGATCTGCACATCTTATTACATTATATACAACAACCACATGCAGTTCATTATCAGTTGCTCTAAAGCCAGATGGGCAAGAACAGATTACATATACCAAATAGCAACTTTTGTGAAAATACTAGCAATAGTAAATCTCTTTAAAAGCATTAACTTATTTAAATAACTTTTTATATTTTTATATGCATATATTTCCTTTTTTTCAATACTAAGTTCTCCCGTAATGTCCAAAAACACCATCGGGGCTAGGGTGCAGCATGCAGCCTCAAGTTAACATTTAGTTAGACACTCACGCCTACAGCATCCAGCAGCTATTTTTACTTTAATACATTTTCAGTTACATTTCTTCAAATGAGAAACATGCAGGGCTTCAGATGACAGCCAGTCATGTTATCACAATTTAAGAATTGGCAGAAAATATAAACACAATATATACAATTAACAATGAAAATCTGTTATAATTTGGTCTTCAACATAATTCTATACCTATTTTTAGTTATAAATGGAAAGATTAGAATTATATACAGTAATCAACAAGAGATGTATTAGCAAAGTTAATGCACTGCAGACCAGGGAACTGAACGAATTCAGGTTATTACTTCATATGTTTACATGGTTAAATGTGGCCTTAATCTGTTGGTTTTCCTCCCGTGTATTATTTGCTTTACCCTAGAAATTGTCAGCCTTGGCTTTATTAGAAAAGTTCTGGAAGGTCTGTGCGAACTTTTGTTGTGAACTCCAACACCTTTAATTAAAGGACAGGACTGCTGAACATCTAACTAATGCTACCTTCATTTAAAACTTCGTTATCCAAAGAAGCTAAACAGCAGTTACCAAAAAGCTAAACCCAAATTTCCCAAACAATCTTTTTCCCTTTCAACTGCTCATCTTTTTGCCTGTTTTGGTTTTGCAGCATCCCCAATTTAAAGAATGAAGTGGGCAATACAGATTTTTGCAAGTGTTAGAAAGAACGGAGGAACAAAATAACTGTTAGCAAAAGAGCAAAGGTTCCAAAAGTCAATCCTTTTCCTCTGTTTGTTACTGTCTGGTATTAACGTAAGAGTTATTTTTGCTGCATGGTGATATGCGATCTTGAAAAGTGGGTTTCTAACATCTATATTCAGTTTCATCATGCTCTTGCATTGGCCAAATTAAAGCATTATACATTAAAATGGCAGAAAATTAAAAAGTACATTCTTCAGTGCTGATATGGGAGCTTTCATAATTCCAGTTTTCTTCACGAGCTACAGTTCTAGCACATTTGTAAGACAGTAAACAGCCTCTGCTTGAATCAAAAATTTCTGCAACAAGAATAGCCATTTCACACTCTTACCAGTAACTGTGTTGTGCACATTGCAGTTAATGAATTTACTCTTAACTAAAATCTACCTAAAATGAAAAAGCAAGGAGGAAGGCTCAGGGGTTTTGGGGAGGCTGGTTGGTTGGTTTTAACATTGTCAGTTTAGACTAAGAACAAAAAGGCCTCCAACATTTCTTCTCGTGCTGGCTATTAACTTCATATGCACTTTCTTAGCAACTGTAGGCAAAAGTCTACGAGCTGGTAGGTCAGCAGTCACCAGTGACTGGAGATGTACTTCATCACATGCTGTTTGATGTTCTCTTAGCTGTAAAACAGCATGAATATACACACGCCCTGTTTTCAATATATTGCTTTTGCGTACAAGCAATCGTTGTGATTACCATGGGAGCGTGGCCAAATTGCAAAGAAGGAAGAAACAACTTGTTAATTAGGCAAAGATAATCGAAAAGCCAATCAAAAGATTTCAAAACTCTGGACAGGTTGAGCAGTATAGAGAGGGGAAGACAGACAAGAAGCTACGTTACTCTAAACTAAAAGAGGGTTACGGTCTGGCTCTTCCACGGGGGAGACGGAAGGGGCAGGTTAGGGAGGAGGACCTTGTTTGCACGTCCAGGGCTTGCCTAGGAGGAAGGGGAAATGCAGCAAACAAAACAAAGCATCCTCTAGAAGGGAGATGAAATAGTTCATTTTTTCTTTGTGGTTTTCTCTAAGCTTCTCCCATATGTTTTCACGCAATCTTTTTATATCCCTATCTATTCTTTCTGGAACTACTTATCCTACAAACGATGCATGAAAATTTCAACAAAACACATTAACCAGAGCTAATTTAGCAGCTTTACTATTAAATACTAAGCTTCCAAGCTTATCTATGACTATACAAACTCCTCTATTTCTACGGACTTCAGAGCTCTCAAACAAGAGACACTGAAAATCTGGAATTTAAGAGTGTAAAAAAGCTAACAGATTTCTATTAACTCATCTGGTGTATCTGCTGTGTTTAAGAAACCAAACAGATCCTGGCAAGTCAAGCACATCATTTTCTTTCAAAGTTCTGGAGTATGATTAAAACCAGAAATATGCAGATATATAGTTTGATACAAGAAAATCATCTTGATGGCTAGAAACATGCAACCAAGCCCTGCAAACAACTATTATTACTTAACAAAGGAAAGGCAAAAATAGATCTCCAATTGAAAACCAAGTGGATTAAAATAGAATTTATAATCTAATAAAGCTGGAATCTAGCCAGGACAACAGAGTTAATATGAATGTTCTTAAGGAAGTTGCCAGGAATGGTTTGTCGGGATTTGGCTGTTGGGTTTTTTTTGTAACTATGAATTATTAAATTTTATAACCTTTTCTTCAGCATTCTCTGAATATTACAGAGCTTGGAGGATTAGTCAAGAGTGGTTTATAGGCCACGTCTCCTTTGCAATCTCAGAAAGGAGGTATAATGCACAAATGTCTAACGGACTTTTTTTTTTAATTTACACATAAAGGACAAAGGTACAGTAATTTAAAAAAAAAAACAAACATGAATCACACATCATTCACCTCGCTGCTAAAAAATTTCCTGAAAAATTCAGAAATCTAAGAGTTCAGGTTTTGAAAGTATAATAAAAAGCTTTTCAAGCATACTTATGTAATTAAATGGGTGTCACCAAGAACAGTTTCAGACAAGCCATACAAAATCCACTTCTCATCTTACTGGAATCTCACCATTTTGGAGGGGGTGCAGAAGGGGGGCAGGCAGAGGGGAGTAGTTACTACCTTCTTCATTCATCCAGCTTAAATCCAGGAAAGGCAATGAATAAAATCCACCTTTTCTTATAAACACGTACATACACTTACTAAGAACCAGCACAAGCTGGGGTCCGTTTCCTCTGCAGGTCCCCAGCAGGCACCCTGCAGGTACAACACACTCTAAAATGCCTAAAACATTGCAAAAACATTACAGAGCAGAGTTTCTTCTTCAAAGCTATTCTTTTACCAATTCACTATCACCACAGTTTCCTGAATTATTTCAGGCTTACCTCATTCAAACAGCACAGGGGACTGGCACATATTAAGTGAGAGTGACCCAATTACGCCTTGCTGGTTGTATATTTTGTTAAAACATTTCACATGAGTAATGAGTTTTCAAAATTTGAGCAAAAACTATTTTAATACATGACAGTATCATTCACAGGAACAAAACACTTAAAATTCTACATGAATGTATACATATATATGTGTGTGTATAGAGAGAGACAATGACTACATTATTTATATAAATAATAATGATACATAAAAAACATTTTCTCTCTATTTTATTCTTTATTTTGGAAAAACCCTATAGTGCTAGAGTGAAAAAAAGAACCCAGCTTGAGCGGCTGCATTTTCTACAGCTCTAAAAATATTCTGTTCCACCTCACCAGTACCCACAGCTAAAAATAGCCACACAATCTTTCTGCAGTAAAATACCTCTTGCTGTCTTGAGAAAAAGCCAGTCTCTAAATTTCCATTCAAGAGCAGATACCTTAAAATCTTTAATGAATCTTATGTTATCACTTTGTTGAGGTGGTGATGCTTCCTAATGCAACTGCAGCTAGCCATCATACTGCCAATATACTACGGTTAACCTTTTCCATTTATCATCACCAAGTGCAGCTTATTAAATAGTGAAGGGAATATATTACCTTCCAATACAGAAAGACACTTGGACTGAAATTAAACTTGCACTTTACACTGCAGTAATTACCTAAGTTCAGGCCATCAGAAAAGCGATCACTGAAGTGGCCTATTATCAAAATGATTTTGAATAACAGTATGTTGCTTTCTGAAGGCAAAAATAGTTAAGTAAGGAGCGTCAGCACTATAGCAAAAATTTGCTACACACTGCAACATAAACAAGAGATGTCTAACTGGTTCTTCACTAACCTAACACAGTACATCATTTTGATCGGTTAAATTTGTCAAAACATTAGCCAGAAAAACCTAAACATTGTAGAAGTTGTCACCCCAACGCATAAATAATTCTTGCTTATCTTCCCCAGACAGGTAAGAGACCTCATTTTGTTGCAGCACAGGCATTTCGCTTTTTCTTTTAAACAACAGAAGGCATTGTATCAATTTATGTTCAATCCTCTTTCAAATACCACTGCTGAAAATTTAATACACTGCCTCCAAGCTAGATCAAAATTACTGCATTTAGATTAAGGCACAGAAAACATTTACCTTTTAAAAAGGTAAAATTGAGACAGGCTTTGAATTATGTTCAATTGCAGCAGAAGCGACAAAATCCATAACACAACACTACATACACGTAGCTCCTCACGATGTAGTTTGTCCAAAACCTCTTGTATCAATCCCAAACAGGGTTCATTTATACAAGTGCTTTTGGGGGTGTACCATACATTGTAATAACTGTATATAAGCAGAAACCAAGCAGCTACATGGGAGAGAAACGATGAGAGGATACACCTTAACGGGGATCCACAACATCTCAGGATGCATCATTAGCCCTTTTAAAACCACCACAATTTATGAAGTTCCTGGGTAACACAAGCGTTTATACATAAACGCTTCCTTTTTACTAACCACAACCTCTTAGCACCAAGCTCCTGCCATCTCCTGGAATCAAGCAGCAGTACCTTTTAAACGGCTACCCACCATACCCTTAATTTCCTGCTATCCATTAAAGGCATTTGTAGTGTGCAATATCAGGTCGGTCCGAGCTACACCGCTCCCCCATCCATCCATCCATCCCTCTTCCTCTGTCTACATTCCTGACAGTCAATAATAGCCCTTATTATACAGATGGAAGCCAATACTCATCCACCATCATATTCCTCTCAAATAAATATGGCAGCTATTGCAGATAGGAGGGTGTAATGGGTCCAGACTCTGCTCCTGGCTGGAAGCACAGCCAGATCAGCCCCCGACTTCCCCAAGAAATCAAGCACTACCAGCAGCATCGCTTCCTCACACCACTCTTCAGCTTGCCTACAAACAAACTCACTTTCTCCTCCCTGCAGAAATGCTGGGAGAGCTGCATCCTCTTTTAGCCAAGGCTGGAGGTCCAGTTTGAGAGTACCAAGCCATAAGATACTCTGCACAGATCCCTCCTTATATTAGACAGGTTTCAGCCCTCTTACCATACTGGTAGAATCACACGGTAGGAGCACATGAAACCGGAGTCCACTGGTGGACCACCATTTGCCCACGTCCAGCCACCCAAAGAGCTCCTCTCTCCTCGAAGGCAGGAAAAGCCTCTTACTAACCACCAGAGCCATGTCAGACCAGGCCAAAGCGGGGCTTTACGCCCCGACCAGCTGCATGCCAGACATCCAAGCGCAGGGCCGAGGGCCGTGCAGAAGCTCCGCGTGCCCTGCACAAGCCCTGGGCTTCAGCAGCTCGGCCGCAGCGAGCTCACGTTCAGGAGAAATCCCAGATTCCCGTTTCTGTTTTGTCACTCACTCGCTGTGACATCTTGGCCATTTCGCTTCATTTCAATCACTTGTCACAATGGATGTTGCGTAACCTTAACATTTCAAAGCACTTCCAAACTACTTGAAGGGAAGTATTTTAGTAAACACACAAATCATTCCTTCCTTGACGGTGGTGACTAGCTCTTAACCCACTTCCATGGGTTACAACTGCACTACACTCACAAAGACACTGCATGACTGTGAAGTGACAGTGCTGTGTTCTTCAGCTTAAACCAGATCAAAACCTGAACTCAGGTTCTGGTCAGTCTGCTGCATTTATCACTTAAGACCATTTTTAGATTCTGTTCAACTTAAGCTTTTAACAGTTAATACTCAGAAGGCACAGGCAGAGCGACACTGGGGGTGGGAAAGGCAGGGAGTAAAGTGACACGAAAGGGCTTACTTGAAATAGTGCCTAAATATATATATATGGAAATAGCCTGGAAATACTCCAAGGGCTACAATTAATTCATAAATATTACGTATTTTATAACTGTCTCATACGTTGTAGAAACAGAATAGATCAGCTGGAAACTCTGTGCAACTGGACAGATATTTATGTTTGATTTCTTTTTTTAATCAGTCACGCGTTAGAGCATTTCTCTGCAATGAGGATTTCTGAAGACATACAGTGAGGATTACGGGACAATTTCATGCCAACCTTCCATGCCAGAACTCTCTGCCCTCCCAACCTACCTACCCCAGTTCTCCTCTCGCCGCTGCCCCTCCCGGGCCCACACATCTCCGCTGCGCATCCGTTCCATCGTTTTGCCAGAGGGAAGGAACATCTCTGGATCCTCCATACTCAAGTTAAGTCACTTGATTTCTTTAGATACCTAAAAATATGTCCCAGAACCCAACTGCTGCCATTCAGGCTTGAAAATTTTAGCTTCTATTCTTAAGAACACCACCAGCAGTTAAACACTTCAAATGAGCAGTACTAAAAAGCTAGCACTGCCACATCCCTACACAAGGTATCCTGCTTCTAGTGTATTTTCACTCTCAACAAGAAAGTAGCAAGTTTTATAACGCTAACACGAAAGGCAAAAAATTAAGTTTAAAGTTCATGATTAGATAACAGAGTCCGCAGTGAGCTCTCCACCAGGATTAGCACAACCCACATCATCTTTTTCTAAAAGCCATCATAAAGGGAGATAAAAGTATCTCTAAAAGACTCCAAGTTACTGAAGACTTCCAAGTCCCAGCAGCATTTCCAACGACGACTAAGTGATCTCAGTATCTTGGCTGCAAGAGGAAATCTTAAAAAAAAAAATACATATTGCAATAGGACAGCTTCCTCCCTCATGCTATGCGAGCACCACTGCTAGGCCTCAAGCTCTCCAAGCACTTGAAAAGGATACCACTCCAAGCTTAGATTGGTTCACTGATTATTAACGGATTACTCACATGCTTTGAGTCAACCATGTGGTTTGCTCTAAATCCTTCTACTAAAAGCTTTAATTAGAATCATAGAATACCCTGAGTTGGAAGGGACCCACAAGGATCATCGAGCCCAACTCCTTATCAAATTATCAATTATTAAACAGATATCCTAATTTGATCTTGGAAAGCAAAGTGCCTTCCTAGATCCATTCACGTCAGAGCAGGGTGTCTGAAAACATCCATATCCTGTAAGGTCCTGGAATTTGGGTGATCTCAGTTCTACGCATGAGGAGATTGAGCAATCAGCTAAAGTGGGCAGTAATAAATTATACTCCTTTCCTTTTAGCTACCCAGTTGGTTAAAGCTCTCTCATACTTAAACAGACTCTAGACTATGCAAAGATTCTCTATACATGAACTTGAGGCATACCACATGCAAATACAACTTGAAACCAAAAAAAGAAACTTCAGTGCACTGTAATTCTAGTTCAGCTACAGCACACGAACAAGACAGAGCTAATATTTCAGCTTACTCTTGCACAATTAGAAGCTGTTGAGCCGGAAGTCAGAAAGCTCAAGTCCGAGCTGAGAATATAGTGTTTTGTTGCACTTCCTCCCACAAAGTACATTTAAAAAAATAATAAACATGGAAGACAGTAAAAGCGTGACTTTCATATAAACCATGATACTGACTGCACAGAGTAACAGATCAGCTTGCTGATATATGAAAGGAAGAAATACTTGCCAACAAAACTTTCATAGTTTCCAACCTAGATTTCTAAGTGCACTGAATTACTTAATTGTTTAATATCTGTACCTTGAACTACAGTCACCTTAAAGATTTCAGCCAGAGCAGTTGCAAGATCTGTCTGCAAGAACACAGCATATCCAAGTAACCACGATCAACCACAGTCAACGAGAAAATTTCAAGGTAAATGCAACTCAGAATCACTAACGCTGGTTAGTAAGCATGTAATTCTTGCGGGCAGGCACCAGGAATGAAATTCTGCTTGTTGGAGAAATCCTGTTATTAGAGTCCACAGATTAAGAAATTAAACTAAGACCTAACCACATCAAGACAAGCCTCAGTAGAGCCACTGGATGCTCCTTTCGCCCGATGGAGCCAGTATCTGGAGTCTGGCAGGACGCTTTCTGTAAGTGGTACTCTGATTCCCCAAAAAGCCCGATGTTTGTTCTCCTTCTTTCAGGAGGCTGAGACCTGTAGGTAAAAATACCGATTTCCATGGCTCGGATCTGAGTTTCAATGTCGTGTTCCATACCGCTTAAGCCTCAAGCACAGCAAATAAATTGTAGGATGACCATCCATATGCCATTCGGACAGCTTTTAAGAGAGTAGCATAGCCCACAGCCTCTTTAATCCTTTCAATTGAAAAGAAAAGGTTAATTTCCCCTTACAGGTAAGTAAAGACCCATAACCCAGTTAAAATGTTTTTTTGGAACAACTACACAGCTAAAGCAATTAGGAATGACATATGCTGTAACAAGAAGAATTTTTAAGACGCTGTTTAACTATCTAATGTCCTTCCCATAATAATCTGGCAAAATTTTGGTACTCATTACTCAACTCATAGCAAACACATTTCACTACACAAGAGAGATCTTATCTGTGTGTTAGAAGTTACTTTTAGAAAATTGGCCCTATGCTTAAAAAGCAGCCAATTAGCAGTGTCTGTGCACCGAGGGCTAAAAATAGGGAAAAATAAGTGAAAGCTGCAGCTTCACTTGAGAAACTAACAACCAAAATTCTCCCATTTAAAGCAGTTCCTATTCAAAGAACAACAGAGAAGTCACAATAATAAGGCAACTTTCATGCATTCCATCAAGGCCAAATTGGACAGCTTTTCCTCCAAAAACAGTCATACAACCACATCAAATCATGGTTAACCATGAGGCAGAGGGCTCAGACTTCTCACTAGCGCTGCAAGAGCTCTGTGTACAGATTCATCCACCAACATACATTTTCAGAATACAGAACTTTCCTAGTTGGTTTGTACACGAAAACTTCCAATACAGATGCTTTCTCAATTTTGCAATGAGGATGACTAACAAAATATGGATCAAATTCGACAGCTCCACTGAATGTGGACAGACATCTCTTCATCTCAGATAAACAAGCTGACTGACAGTCTTCTTGGGAGTAAAGAAAATGCTGTCATCCCCCGACAGCACAGCCGTAATTGTCAGCACTAGCCACACGGCTCTGAAAGAGCTACGCAGGAGTCGTGTACTTGAAACGCTCGGAAGGAAGTGAGAGACTCTGCAATCTGAGCAGAGCAACAGCAGGAGAAGAGTCCCACCGTCAGCAGGGCCTAGCTGCTATTTTCAGTTCTTCAAACAAGAGCAGGTTGAGGTAGCAGAGGCTGAGTTTACGAGTTCAACCAGCTAGGCAAGTCTGCTCTTCTGCAAGCATCCTACTCACTACTACAAGTCGTACGGGCTGCTACAAGCCAGAGAAAGTTAAAAAACAGTAAGCCGACAGCCTTCTAACCTTAGCTTGTCACACATGCTTCAGCCAGCCATGCTCAAGATCCTCATCAATAGCTGTTGGTGAGAAGGGTACAGATGGATAAAGCACTGCATTTCCCCCTTGCCATGAATCCAGCCCAGCAAGCAGACAGCATGTCAATTTTAATCACAGTTCAGAGCTACACTTTGAGGAAGCAAGTATAAGAAGGTGACATCCATTTCCTCCTTTTGTTCTTGACATTAAAAATAATAGTTAGCAAATTTAATTTCCTTATCTGTTATTCACATTAGCTTGTGTACTACCCACCTACGTAAAATATGTAGTTCAAGTGCCCTGCTGTGCAACTCCCTTCCCCGAGGCTTTGTCAAATTATTGTTTTTCAAATTAATAATCACTTCTTGATTGGACAGAAACTACTGTAGCAGACCTTCCAAGCAATTCCACCTTGACTTGGGAAAGACCAGGGAGAATCACATTCAAAGATGTGCTTTGCTCAACTTTTACTATCATGACTATCATTTCAGAAGAATCTAAAGATCCTCAAATCATTCTCTCTCACGCACACACATTTTCTTCTATTCCAGTAGGTTCCATTTTAAGCAGGCAGATAATTATCTAAAACCTCTCCTCAGGTCATCAGTTCATTCCTGTGGTGGAGGGAAACAGAGTAGATTCAAAAATTTTTTATCCCCACTCCATTAAGAATCTGATGGGAAAAAGCAAGCAGGAGATGCTGAAAAGCTGGCCAAATGCCAAGGAGAAGTTCTGAGCATTTGTAATGCGCATCTGCTATTTGAAAACAAAGCCAGGGAACCTAGAAATTTGACATTTGAGGAAACCCGCATTGTTTGCGGCAGTGAGAAGGATACCCAAACCTTTTGGGGCAAATATTCCAGAAACCATTTGGGGCAAATATTCAACAAACCATTTAAGACTTTTTAGTTAGAGTATCAGTAACTGTATAAATGGACAAAATTAATACAAGTCTACTCCTTGCTTGCATTTAAAACTGCTAAGCTGTACGCACAATTGCTCCAAGTTGTTTTGAAAGTGTATAAAGCTGCATATCACTCGTTATTAATCCAATAGGTTTTTTCATTAGTATATGTATTTCTTACTCTAAAATACCTTCATGACATTCATAGCTAGCAATTTTACAATCTGTAGCAACATTACTTTCCACTACAAAAGGAAACAACCAATCATTCAATAAGGCCAAGGGCAAGGTCCTGCACATGGGTCAGGGCAATCCCAGGCACAAACACAGGCTGGGTGGAGAATGGATTGAGAGCAGCCCTGAGGAGAAGGACTTGGGGGTGCCGGTAGACGAGAAGCTCAACATGACCCAGCAATGTGCGCTGGCAGCCCAGAGAGCCAACCGTGTCCTGGGCTGCATCCCAAGCAGCATGGCCAGCAGGTCGAGGGAGGGGATTCTGCCCCTCTACTCTGCTCTGGTGAGACCCCCCCCCTGCAGAACTGCCTTCAGCTCTGGGGTCCTCAGCACAAGAAGGACATGGACCTGTTGGAGTGAGTCCAGAGGAGGCCATGAAGATGATCCGAGGGCTGGAGCACCTCTGCTGTGAGGACAGGCTGAGAGAGTTGGGGTTGTTCAGCCTGGAGAAGAGAAGGCTCCGGGCAGACCTTAGAGCAGCCTTCCAGTACCTAAAGGGGCCGACAAGAAAGCTGGGGAGGGACTTATGACAAGGGCATGGAGTGACGGGACAAGGGGCAATGGCTTTGAACTGGAAAAGGGGAGATTTAGATTAGGTATTAGGAAGAAACTCTTCACAGTGAGGGTGGTGAGGCACTGGCACAGGTTGCTCCACCCCTGGAAGTGTTCAAGGCCAGGCTGGACGGGGCTTTGAGCAACCTGGTCTGGTGGAAGGTGTCCCTGGCCACGGCAGGGGGCTTGAAACTAAAGGATCTTTAAGGTCCCTTCCAACCAAACAGTTCTATGATATGCATGGACACTGAAGCTCTCTCTTCCTCGAAAATGACAAGAAAAGAAGCTTTTTAATAGTCTTGCTTCAGGCAAACAGAAAAACATCTGCAGACAGGATTCACATGCAAAACAAAAACCCCAAACATACCCTGAAGTTAACTGAAAGGACAGAGATTGCTTTAAAAGGTACCTAGTTTGAATTTCACCCGCTTCCATTTTCTTACCCTGACGCTCAAAAGTCCACATAGGGGGAAAAAACACTCTACTGTATATAAACCCCTCAAGCAATAAGACATGACAGAGTGTGAATTATGATCTCTTCATTTGGGGCCAGTTTGTCAGACACAGAGCTGACAGCAAAGCTTTCTTACCACATCTAGGAATAAATGCATGCCATAATTTCTGCATTGGAATGCCTCAGTGAAATTAGTATTATTTTTAAGTATCTATAATGTAAAAGTGATGAGACACATACTGAGCACCTAATTATCCTGTACCATCAGCATTGCCTGGAATGCTTATTAATCAATTAGGTTTTAGATTAAAGCTAAATAGATACAGTATACCTTTTAAAAGAATACCTGAACCAGAAGATGATATCATCAAAAGCTATCTATTTTTCCCTCAATGGCTCAGTTATAACAGTTAAAACAAAAATATATGCAAATAACTGTGCAGCATACTTTAGAAATCTGCAGACCACCATCACCACTCACATACCAGGCCTCCTACATGCCTGTAGCTGTTCAGACTGTTACTGTAAAGTACCTGCTCAATTTTGTTTACAAAGGACCTCTTTTGCAAAGGAGATTTTTTTCACTCACCCACCATCTCCCCATATCTACTCTCACAAATCTCTTCCTGCTACCAGCTATTCTCACAGTGAATCTCTACCAGGGTTTCAAGAGAGCAAGAGGTTCCAACATGCAAGCAGCCCCTCCAGAAATCAACAGGACTATTGTATTTAAGCAGTATTTAAGAGTATTAAAAGTTAACCACGCTGTTAAGTGCTACGTGGAGTCAGAGCCAGAAAAATCACACATTGTTATATAACGCTCTGTAAGCATCAGATTATTCTCAGCAGCTACACAAGTGATTTATACCTTAATACAACAGACAGTTTACAGAAAAGTAGCCACAACTGCAAAAGAACCACAAGTCTTCCCAAAAACAGACCTTCAGGCTGTAATGGATCACAGCAAGTATCTAGCCTAGCATTCTTTCCCAGCACAGATGAGAAGATTTTGTGGGCTTGATGGATTCAGGGGTATTTTTGTTTTGGTTTGTTTTGTTTTTTGTTTTTTAAATAATTAAATTCTATGGTTTAGAAGAACTACTGAAAGCAGACAGGTTTTTTCCTTTTTCTAAGGTTTAGTTTGTTTCTCGTCAAACTCACCCCTTAAATATAAAGGATCTTTGAACCATATTTAGTGGCTCAGCTAAAGCAACTAATGAGTGTTACGTAAGGTGTCTCTCCATGTAGAACAATCTGTTCCAAAAGTTACCAAAAATAGCAATTCTCTAAACACTGGTGTGATGCAATATTTAACCAGTTACTACATTAGCAGCTGCATTCATCCATTACTTTAAAAAAAAAAAAAAACAACCACCAAAACAAAAAAAAAAGACAGACTTCAAATATTATTACAACATTTGCAACCTTACCTAGGCTGGTAGGTTTTATCAGCTCATCCAACAAGTCATAAAAAGGTAATTTCTGAAGTTTTATGTCGGGATGGACAGGGTGGAGTGCAGATGTGAGATGGGGGAGTTCCAGTTCATGTTTAGGTCCCAGAAGCGAAACGGGAAGCAATGGTGACGTGGCAGGGTGGCCATCGTAACTGAGCTGTGGAATGGTAGACGGAGACAAAGTTGCTGGCATGGAGCTCGAGTGTACGCTGGGGATAGATAAGTCTGCAGGTGTCATGATTTTCTGAGGGAACCTTCGCCTATAGAGTTCTTTGATTTTCATTTGTACAGCAGGACTGCAGCCAGCCTTTAACAAATGCAGTGCTTTTGTGAGAAGTTCGTGTTTTCGTCCGTGCTTGTTCCTCCCCGCGTAACCCAGAAGTACTTGCAGTTCAGAAACTCTAAGGCTCATAACCATTTGCTTAAAAGAAACAAAACAAAAAAATTAGTATTCAAGTTACATCCTCTTAAACACTAACATCAGAATGTGGCTTAATCCCATTAAGTATATACTTTTTAAAGGCATACCACCACCACTCTTCCCCCACTGATTATATGAAATATAATACAAAAGAGTACTTGTTTACAGACAGATATATCTATTTAGAAAGTCTCTAATGATTAATTTTTAAAGAGATTTCCATTTGCCATACACAATTCAGGACTGCAATGCTCAGGGAAAAAAAAAAAAAACAAACACCACACACAGAAAGGACAAGTTGCCAGTACAAAATAAAGCTTGTAAATATAATTATCTTCTAATCACTGTTCTGCTAGCATCTATAATGTTAACAATCTTTTTTTTACATCCAACTAGATGAATAAAAAGTCATACATTGACAATAGCCAAGACATCAGCACTTGCACTTAAAAGCAGTGCCAGTCCTTAACTCTAGAACACTACTTCAAGTCCCTCCCTCACTTTTTGCCATGCAGCATAACTAATCCACACAGTTTCAAAGGAAAGGAGATAAATGACTGATGTTAAAACGAGAGAGAGAAATAATAATCTGATTTGTGTGCAACCCTGTACGATCATTACTGTTTTAAAGGAAACTTTTTCCGATTCCATTTCCTTACTTTTCACATCAGAGCTGCACGTTCTACTTTGGATGAGGGAGTTGGGCTTTGCCTTCTATTAATTAGCATCCTCATGTACACAGTCTTTTACTGTCTCCCAATATGGTCCAATGAACCAAACTTGTAAACTGTTTCACTTCTTCAGGAACCGAGAAAAACACTATGCAAAGTGGTGAAACTGGCAATCGCCCGTGCGCACTAAGTACTTCCCCGCGGGTCACGCAGGAGCCAGAAAGTCAACTTGCGAGCCTAGTTTCTATTTTAAAACTTCTTTCAGTGCTTGACAGTGCCTTGTTTGCCATCACAAGGCCCGTGACACCAGCTGAAGTGATATTCCTGCAGAATTTTGGATTCCCAAGAAACCACAAGGAAGTGAAATGCCTACGACTCACCGCCGCAACAGGTTATCTGGATCTTCTGTATGAAACCATTAAATACCCTGAATATTTTGTAGTCAATCCCAAAAGATCAAATTCAAAATAATACTTGAAGTATACATTTGGGACTCAAACAGCTAATTCAGCATACCAGGGTTCTGCAATCTCCCAGCCACTGAAGGCTGAACAACCAAACTAGCACTTGCATTTGCAAACAATCTTTGAAATAAGAGTACCAGTGCTCCTATCCTCTCTAGTTCTTCAAACTGTGCAAAGTATTCTGACACAGATGTTACTCAAGTTATTTTCACATTAATTCTTAGACCTAAAGTCCTAATATTAGAAAGTACGCCATCTCTAGCTTTAGCAAAACCAGCCCAAAACTTCTATCAGTTCCTCAAATCTCCAGCACCTGCAAGAGATCTTCAATGCATAGGTGTCCACAAGAGGTATTTCCCTATACTGAAATAGGTCATGTTATTTAAAAGCCCTAAATTAGATGATTCATGTATTTAATGAGGTATGCACCCAGATAGATTTAACTAAATTTGCCACAAAATTTCTGCTCTGTTGAACCACTCCAACAGACCTGAATAACCTTGCCGCAGACTACCACAAGCACCTTGGATATAACAGGAGCTTGCTGGTATTTTTTTCTCTGAAAACCCTGAGAACTTACTTCACACTTTTAACTATGGGCCTGTCATGGAGCTACTAATGACAGCAGATGAGGTACTTTGTAAGAAACAGAGATGTCTTAAAAGAATAAGGCATTTCAGTTACAATCTGAAGTGTTGACAGCTGAAAGGAAAGTGAAACAAATAGATTTAAAACATGGGAAAACACTATTTATAATGCTTTACAAACATTTCTTCAACAGAATGAGTAGTTACAGCTGAAGGGTTTAACGCCTGCTGCCATCACCATTAAAAGTCACTTTCTGAGGAGCCAGAAGCTCTCGGAGCTTCACTCTGTTCTTGTTTTCTAATAAACTCATAGGCCCAGCTTGCAAAAAACACAGAGGATTAAGAAATAACTGAGCTAACAGAGAAGCTCCTGCTACATGTTGAATGTTTTCCACTTTTTAAGGTATAGGCAAGTTAAAAATAAGTATACAGAAAGCATGGTCCACTGCGTAGCCAGACTCACAAACCAAAACAAATAAAACTCCCCACATCTTCCCCACCCTAGTGCATTCCTTACAAAGGAGGACAAGAACAATGTTATTTGCAACGTTAAGGGCACTAACAGATACATCGATATAAAAATGCAGTCACAAAAAAAACAGCAATAAAGGTTTGTGGGTTTATTACAGTTTCATACTTCATTGACAAACCTTTCTTCCACAAATACAAAGAGGCAATGCCTTAAAACAACACACATACACAGACCCATAGGGTTTTGCCAGTGGATCGTGTCAATCAGTGGCACAGGGAAGCAGAGCCCGACAGACAGCCGTGCTAGCAAAAGTCTCTCACGTCGCAGCAATGTGGACGTGAAAATTCTTCTCCCCTCCTCCAACGCAGTTGTGTTTTATTGGAGGACACAACCCAGCTCTACCAGCAGAAGTACCACTGCCTGTACAACCACTACCCAGGCTACGAGCCCTTGGCCCATGTCACACTGGTACCCTAATCTTAGAACAGGCAGGATAATTATAGCAGGGAAACAAACCAAGTGCTGTCAAACACACAAAGTAAATACACAAAAAAGCTGCAATTTATCTTTTTTTTTTCCCTGTCACATCTCACCGCATCACAATCCGAATGCCTTGCTGGCTTAGCAAAGCTGAAGGGCAAAGACACAAAGCGTTTTGCTTCAGGAAATCTTGCCTTTTTTTTTTTTTTTTCCTGTTGCCTGAAGTAGAGTAGTAAAAAGATCACTCACAGCAGTACAGCTGCCTCTGCAGCAAGCTACAAAACCCACCACAAAGAGTCTGTTTCCCAACAACAGCAAATATCCACAATGCAAACAACTGCCCCTACCTCTGGCTGTTTACCAGAATTGGCAAAATGTTTAGGTTTGTTTTTTCCTAACACAAAGTAACAAAAAACCAACAAGAAAAAAAAAACACAACCAAACAAAAATAAAAGCATATACACAACACCCAAGGACAGGCTGAAGGATAGCTTGCAAACTGCAATTACAGATAACTAGGTTTTCAGTTATGTGTTCACGTACAGGTAAATACATGTTCCTACAAACATCACACTAGTGCACAAAGAAATGGATGCTATTTACCACGAAAAGGTTGAGCTACTCGCCACTTGCCTAACTTCCCCGTGAGAAACGCAGCAAGCTGGCTGCAAGCCAGCTTCAGAGACAACAAATCCCAGTTTCAAACACACTAGGTGTTCTGATGATGTTATGCATTTTGGTACCTGTCATATCTAGGCAGTATCTAAAATTCAAAGAGAGGGCAAGGACAGCAGAAAACTGATCAAAGCGTAAAACACTATGAACAAGCTTTACAGAAACTCGGCTTAGTTTAGCGGACTATTTCTATTTTGACTCACTGTAAAGACCTTCACGGAGTTTAGAAGGTAACTCTAATCTATAAACATACATCTGATATTTCCTGCTCCACGACACCACACAAACACATGTTCCTCCGCAAAAGCTGCATTAGTCATGGGGATTGCCTGGCTCATTATATACATTCCCCCTTCAGCCCACGTCCCCTCACCCAAGCCTTGTGACCACAGTCCATCCTTCTCAAAGCCATCAGGGCATTTCGCTGCCAAGTCACCTAATTGTATGTGTCAGGCAGGAGGTCCATGGAAGCAAAGAGGCCAGTTTATTTTCCCACCCCCCCAGTTGCTTGTTTCCAAATCTGCGCCACTTCTTCTCCTGCCAGATTGTGTGCACCCAAGTACTTGATGCAGTTCATGCTGCAGCCGCACTAGCAGGTACATCCCCCTGTTTCTGCGTGTCGAGGAAATATTCTCAAGCAACTCATCTGGAAACAAGGATGATTTCCCGTTCCACGTCTACTTCAGATAACCACTAAGGTTTGGAAGAAAATAGCTTAAGGATGCAAAATCAATCCATGGGCAGCATCCTGCGTCATCCGCCCACTTCTCTCCTGCGACTATCAACAGCAAAGGATCTTCTACCAACAGCTCCCTCTTTCAAAAAAGCTGGTACACTTTTTTAAAAGCTAACAGATATGAAAATTGTCCCCGAAACCAAAAATTGCATGTAGACACTTAAGAGGTAAGGAGGAACAAGGGTTTTCTCCAAGACATCCACAAAAGGACTATTAAATAAAAAGCATCAGACTGCAACATCAATGAACATTTTTTAGCTCCTGACTCACTAAGTTCTCTCAATAAATAAGCATGTCTGGTTGGAGAAGCGTGTCTATGCCACACAAAAGAACCATTTTGCTTTGTGAATGCCGTTTAGGCATTCAGAGTAGATACTTTACTAGGAACCTTAATTTCTAACAGCACAGCCAACGTTAAGAGTCATTTACTTTGATTCCTCTCTGCAAAGAAAATAGCAGAGACACATCTTTATGTTTAAAAAATGGTCTTCCACACAAGCCCAATCATTCCACCCACCAAGGAAAGAGACGTCAGGTCAAGGCAGCTTCCTGGATACAGAAGTCCAATCATTAGCACAGGTTAGACCAAAGAAAATCGCTTTCAAGAACTGGACTTTGTCTTACTGATCTACGACGGCTGGGAATTAAGTTTAAAAATAAATAAAATCTACACGTTAGTGCCTCTGGATAAGAAATTCCTTTGTTAAACCTTTGTGGCTGGTCTCTCTGGCACGTGATCCACAGAAATGCAACTAAAAAGACAAGCGGATTCAGGCAGAGAACATAATTTCTAGACTGGAAGAGAGAAGAAGAGGCTAAAACACTGGTCTGAAATGCAGGAAGATGAGCTGTAGGTCCAGCTGCTCAAGAAAGGATCAGATACAGGTTATCTGCTGAGATCCAACACCACAGATGGTGATCCTTCACCTTTTTTTCCCAGTTTCTGAAGGGAGGAACTTGCCTGAGAGGTAAAACCCAGCCAGGAGTCAGTAATATTTTTTTTTTTTTAAATATAAATTGAGTCATGTTCATAGGAAAGCATGATGGACAATACTAAAAATTTATCACAAATACCAGCACCACAAGATACTGTCTTCAAAGTCTTCAAAGCAGCTTACTCATCCATCAATGGCAGCATTAATAGTCCCAACAATTTGATAAATGCTTTCTAGAAAGGGTAATCAGCCCTGGGATCTACATGGAGAATTCAACAAGTTATTTCCGGATGTTTACGATAACTAGAAGCCACGAATAAGCTCCAAAACACATTCAAAAGATTTGCCAGCACAACAAGAAGCATTTGGCTAGGTACCACACCGCAATTTGTGCCTAAAGCTATACAAGAGGTCCTCCGCAATTCTCTAAGCATTAACATGAAAGTTAAAGGGGAAAAAAAGAAAAAAAAAATCACCTCAAACACTAGTCAAAAGATGGAACAAGACAGTAAGTAAAAGGAGAAAGAAGAAATGAAAAAATGGATACCAAGCAGGAAGTCACCCATTTATAATCAGCAATTTAAGACAGTGACAGTAAATTTTTTCTGTTATTAGAAACACAGTGATTAGCAATAGTTTGCTAACAGTCTCTGAAGTTAAGAATCATTCTTATGAAAGTGGGCAAGCACTGCAACAAGTCACTTCAAAGGCAAAGCGTAAGACAGAAAACCCTTCTGACGACACCCCCATAACTCTTCTGAACGCTTCACACAGACACCCTGCACAGCACCCTCGGCCCCAGCGTCCGGTGGGATCGGCTCCGGCTGCAGCCTGCGTTCACAGCGCGGACACATTCACACTGACAAAGCTCTAACTCTGTTTTCAAGGACGATGCAAATGGAAATTTCCCCCTTATGAAACAAGGAAACTACTATTCAAGGAATTCCACAATGCACTTCCAAAAGATACTTTAAAAAAAATCAAATCAAAATTGTTCTTTTTTTCCTAATAAAAGCAACTAGGAAGCATTACATTAGTATGGAAATGGTTCTGAATTAATCTCAGTATACCTCCAACACCCAGCTGTAAAAATACAGGAGAGGTCTTGCATGCTATGAACAGCCTCTTTAACCCTGACATAAATCTTCCAAAGAAGAAAGCTATACTTGAGCTACATGAGCTCTATACAGTTACACAGACTAAACTCTTCAGTTCTTAAGACATTTAAGATTTGTGAAAATGGGAAATCATGATGGTAAAATATTCCCATCTTTTATGAAGGCACATTCCCTAGTCCTAAATTCTATCTGCAAGACTCACACAAGGAAGCTATCACGGCTGAACTATAAAAATTGAAATCAGTCTACCGAAAATCTGCATGAGGGAGTGAAACGACCAATTCATGGAAGCTCAAGCACCTCGATGACAGGCTGTAACTTCCTGCGTTTGTCTAACGCAACCAAAACACTCGAAGGTTGAAGTCACCGTAATTCAAAATGGAGGGGAGGCAAAAGCACCGAAGAACAGTCATAAATATGCAACACACTACAACCTTTAGGGAGGCTACTGGTTTTCATAATGAAAAACTCATCTGTCTCCTAGAGCGGTATGAACAACCTTTTGGCAAGCAGGGCAGCACTAAAAGAATAGGTACAAACCAACGGCAGGTACAAATATTATTTGCCTTTTGTTACACGCAGAAGGAGACAATATTTCTTAATCAAAGAAACCCTGTATTTACACAGTGTATCAGTGCTCATAAAGAACATGTCGCAGCTGTATGACCAAATCTATGCATTCGTCTAGCTAGCAATAAAAACAGATTTTAATCCATTAAAAATGCATCAATAAAATTACGTCCATATATTGTAAATGCCAAAAATAGCCTGGACTGCCCTACTGTTGGTATCTCCATAGTTGGGGGCTTCCTTAAGGTCAAACACTGTCTTCATGATTTTGACCACGTAACATACTTCTTCCCATGCTAGCAGAGAAAGTACACTGTAAAGCTTAAGTCATCAGGTGTTATTTACTTCAGCATGCTCACAAACAATATATTTCCTTGCAAATGATATGGTTGCATGTCTGCTAATGTAAGCATTACGACCCTTGAACCAAGCTACCCGAATGATGAAGCTCAGATTCAAGCGCCTTGAATCTCTGGCAGTGAAGAGATCATCTGAAAACTGCAGCAGTTCAGTCTAAAGGGCTTCTGGACAGGAGGTCCCACAATTTTCTACTGCCGTCCTTCTCTATTCAGTTCATGGAACAACTCACCAAGCATACTGTAACCACTTAATTCCACAGATCAACTAGAAGGAACATTTTTCTTACCTGCTTTTGGCAAACATTGCTTGCTTGCATCTGTCGTGCTGGTAAAACTTGACTACCCTCAAATTTAGTAAGTTTTCACAAGGTCAGAGCAATGCCATTTCATACATGAACACTAATCAAAGTTCTCCTTCCAGCCCACAGCCCTCCACCTAATCCTGCACCATTGAGGCTACCAAGTTCTCAGAGATGGCTGTTGCTTACTGGAGACAAAAAACCCCACAGTGATAAAGGTAAGAAAATTCACTGACAAGTGAAAGGATACTGCAAAAGAAAACAGTCAGACAGCTCCAGTCCCACTGAACTGGCTGCGAGTAACAAGAGGCAGGCAGAGTTTGGAATTTTTAATATAATCCCCACGTGTTAAAAGTTGTCTTATGTTTCCTGCAGGTGCCTATGGTATTTTGCTGTGCTATCGTGTATGTGAAGGATCTTTCAAAGGCCTGGAGACACATATAACATAGCAAATTAGTGTAGGCAATTGCCCTCCTAGACCTCCGCTCCACCCTTTTTCCTAGAGGTTCTTTCCTCTGGAAGAGGGTCAGCAGAACAGACTGTGTGCCCACATACGCAAAATGCCACCTCAGTGCTTGAACACTTAGATCTGTGGGAATTTTCTTGTTGTTGTTGAAATATGATGGCTCGCAAACCACCTTGTGTCCTGCCCTGCCTCCCTGGCTGCACATTAGCAGAGGAGTGGGCAGCTGGGGCAGTAACGTAACTCAAACTGCAAAAGCTAGATTTGTTGGAGAAAGTCTGCCAAGACTTTAGTCATTTCTAAATTGTATTTGATTTAAAGTAAGTCACATTTTATCTTAATCCGTAACAAAAGTTTTATGGTTCTCAAGAGATTTTATTCACTAGGTGAACTATATTATTACTTTTGGTATTAAATAAGGTTGCTGACACAGTAATAATCTTCATTTCAGTTCTGGGAGACTCAAGTTTTTTTCAGTCACTCTCAAGCTTATTTGTCCCTAGTGTATTTATCTTTGTAGATGGGAATTATTTTTACAGAGCTATGCACTAGCATGATTTTCATGACAAGTAATTGCAGAAATACTAGTTTAGACAATCTCTGGATACAAAACAATGTGCGTCTCCAAAGACAAACAGCTTACACCTAAGGCTAATAATGAAGACAATTATTTTCAGCTATTTGGGAGAGGGTCATTGCCAGACAAATTTACTTTTTATTAAGAATGTTCTTATCCTTAACTAAGCCTTTCAACTGGCTGACAGAAGAGCTAATTCCTGTGCAATACGCTCCAGCGGAGCCCAAGCCAGCCGCAGACACAGCTGTCCAAAGGGCTTGCTCAACACAGTATGTCCTATTACAATCTAACAAATAACACAAAAGGTCTACATCCCTATAATCAAAATGTAACTTACACAGCATTCAGTAACAGTCTGAAAGATTGTCTCTTTGTATAAAAAAGAAACAAAATTAGGACCAAGTAGTCTCAGCTTCTGGAAGCCATAGAGGAGGTCCCAAACACACCTTTATTTCCCCTCCCTCTGTGATTTTTAAAAAAGAAAACATACATTTTAAAATATACAATTAAAACAAAAGCAATGGTTACATAAACAATTTGACTGATTTGGGATTTACAGATAGGAAGTCTACTAAATGAGAATCCTTTTAGCCATTGTTTTTCAGCAGAACACTAGAGAATGAAGCTCTAGTTGCTTTCTAAATATCTGAAATACCTGCATGAAGCACATGTAGCTTTTGGAAGTCAATTTTGAAGGAAAGCTGGAGAAGAATGTACCTGGAATTCAATGAATGTACTCACATTGCAACATGGATAAAGAGGCGGCTTCCACGAGCAGCTTACAGAACCTCTTAACAGCAAGACATAGAACAATTTCAAGACCTACATTCTTACACTGTGTTTGATGCTTGCTTGCAGCAGTTATTTAAATCTCTACAGCATCAACAGACATTATTTCTTACTATGTGTTAGCCAACTTAAGCATCACTTGATTAAAACAAATTATTGCCATAATAGATCACAGAATCACAGAATGGTTGGAGTTGGCAGGGCCCTCTGGAGATCACCCAGTCCAACCCCCCTGCCAAAGCAGGGTCACCTACACCAAGTTGCACAGGATCACATCCAGGCAGGCTTTGAATATCTCCAGAGAAGGAGACTCCACAACCTCTCTGGGCAGCCTGTGCCAGGGCTCTGCCATCCTCACAGTACAGAAGCTCTTCCTCATATTCAGATGGAACTTTTGAGTTTCAGTTTGTGCCCCTTGCCCCTTAATCTGTCACTGGGCACCACTGGAAAGAGTCTGGCCCTGTCCTCTTGACACCCACCCTTAAGGTGCATATATTCCTCCAAGATTAAAAAAAAAAAAAAAAAAAAAAAAAACAAACCACCACACAAAAAACCAAAACTTAACCTTTTTATTTCTGTAGCTTACAGAACTGCAAAGTGATCTATTCTCCATGTGTGTCATAAATTATCACTCAGTGCTGAAGAGTTAGTTGTTCACTATAAACAAACAAAATTTTGCTATTTAATTAGCTTCAAATGAGATAATACTTCAGGATATAAGATTATACAGTCAAATACACCCAAAACACTTCTAGATAAACTATTGACTTTTTTCCCCTCATTTGTCCCATTTTCTAGGACGCAGCACAGGAGACGGACCTAGTCATCACTGACTATTATTCCGGTAGCTCAAAAAGTTTAATTAACAATCATATTAAATTCAGATACTGACTTGCAAAGTACCAAACAGCAGGCTGAAGCTAGTACATAATTGCATCTCATTTCCCTTAAAAGTAACCAATTGCTATGTTAATGCCCCGAGAGAAGGAAAACTAGAAAACTGGAATTATCTGTTCACAATTCCCACTTGAAAAAAAAAAATTTCAAAGTCAAAACAGCACGTGATAAAATTTGTGTTTTCTTCTAGACTTTGAAGCAGCCCTTCTCACAAAATTCCATTCTGAGAAATGTACTCCCAGGCTTTGTGAATTACACCTAAAAAGAGCGATTCTGAGACGCTGGGCTCCATCGCACAAGCAGGATCCATTCACAGAACTAAAGACAGCAACAGCCGTAACTGAGGGCCACAGCTGCCATCGGCCTTGTCACTGGGTACCACGTACCAACATCACCTTGTTCAACATCGCCTCACAAGATGCACGAGAATATTTGGCAGTGCTTTTATCTGTAACCACAGGAATACACAAAAGACTGCAACAATAGTTAATAATGTCTAGAACAAAAACTGTGGAGGAAGGAAAGGCGGAAGGAAGGGAGAAGAACAGGAAAATTAGAGATCAGATAAAACACCAGGTATGGGAAATACTCAATAATTTATCATTAAAAGACTTGCCCTTCCAAAGGAAGAAACAGAACACAAATGAAATAAATCCGCTGACAATAAATACCTATGAAATACACTGGCCAAATACTCTATTCCCTTCTAATACTGGTCCACTGAGAATAATAATTTATTACTACTAACAATTAGTCTTAATTGTTATCACAGAAATAAGCAATGGAGCCAAAAGTTCCCACTGTGTCAATAAGCTGAAAATAAATACTCCATCAAGCAATCATACTGGCATCTGTATAGGCTTTTTAAAAAAAAAAAAAAAAAAAGGAAAAAGCTAGCCATCCTGCACATAATTTATTTCATAAGGTCTTCAAATTCATGTATAGAAATTACCTAAGGAAGCCAAAGTACACACTTCTTTTTAAGTTGTCATATAGCAGTAAGTTATCAAGATGAATTAAAAGCTTGAACACTACTAAGAAATTTTCCTTTTACATTACAGTTCCTCAGAGTATCAGGTAAGATGCATCACGCAAATGAAGTTATCTGCTTACTAGTTCTGCGGAGATTGCCTTACCCATCATGAAACCGAGGGAAGCCCTAAGTTTCATACATCAACGTTCTCATCGCGCAGATTATCTTAAGCTGGCCTCTACTTTGATGAAGTATTGATTTCAAGCATGTTCTAGTGAAGTTCTTCAAAATCATTCCTTTAGTGCAGTTTTTCTAAGTCTTCATACTGTGCAGGCAAAAGAAGTACTTTCTCTGCTCAAGTCCTCCTTCTCTGTCAGGAGGAGGCACCCATTCTCTTGCCTCTCCTCTACTTATTTCTGAAACAAAGCCATTGCTACAAAGCTGAAGAGATGTTCAAGTTCTTTTCACTCTGCTTCCTTAGCCCCAGTCCTTCCTAGAAAAAGATTGTCCTAGACCTTCACTGGAGACCAAAACAGGATTAAAAGTCCTTTTTCTCCTCCTTAGCTATTGAGTATTTTCTCATTTAAGCATCACCATTTCTCTGGGAGCCACATCTCTGCTTCCCATGTTTTATCTATCAGTATTGCAGTCGACACAAACAAAAGGATGTAAGAGACTCGAGGCTTGATGGAAAGTAATACTTTTTATTATATTTAGAGAAAGAATTTGCACATCTGAAATGTTTTTTAACCATACCAGCTGGTCTAAGAAGAATTACTACCCCTTTATATTTTATAGAAGCATCTACCTGTGAACCAACAGGTTCCAGTTCTTAGGCACCAGCCCAAAAGCCAGACCAAGACATAGCATTCACATGCTTACAGGACTCTTCCAGTCTATGGCTATTTTTGTTAAGTTAAGAGATAACTGCATATGACATTCAAGGTTACTACACATGAAGTAGTCAAAATTGGAAGAAAACCTAAATTTCTCCTGTGTTTTTCTCATTACATAGTTGATGGTTCAGGAGAGGAACTTGGGCATCACTACAGACAGCTCTTCATGCCGCTACAGCCAAATGAGTGTATTTGCAGGGAACCAGTAGGCTAGACAACCTTGGAAGGTCCCTTCCAACCTCAGATTCTGCAGATGAGAGCATTTTTCAGAACCGAAGGAGAAGTCAAAGAAGGTAATCAAGAGCTACAAGTGAGAAATATGACCTATCTGGTCCTACAGTCATTCCAAGAAGGCAAAGAATTTCAAAATACATACTGTAAACCTCAGAAACATGGGCAGAGGTGGACAGGAGAAGAGGGCATCAATGTAGGAATGGTTCGTCAGTGGAACATGACTACCCACGACTATCCTAGGAACATCTACTGCTATGCAACCAGATCAGACCACCACCTAGTAAAATCGCTCTTATCAATCCTAGCTCATCTTCTCTCTCAACAAGGTATCTGGAACAGAGAGCAGCCACATAACAGCACACTGCTAGCAAGAAAAACATGCGTGAACTACATGTCACCACCCAGTAATTCAAGCAAAGTCAGTTTTTCAAACTCTGAAGAGCTATTGTCTGTCAGGGCACAATAGGGAACACAAATTATAGGTCTGACTATTTATAGAGCAGTTAAATGTACACTAAAGCCTAATTTATTCCTAACTGTACAGATGCATTAAAAAAGGAATTATTTATTGCATGCAACAATATGACACAGAATTAATATTTACATCACATACTGAGACAGATCAATTTTAAAGTGCCAAAATACATTTATTATTATCGAAAAGAAATCAGTAGCTGGATAAAAAAAAAACCTTCTCTTATGTCACCTGTCCAAACCCAGGTGAAAATACTGGCCGGCAGAAGTTCATCTCCCATTTCAAAAAATCTATGTCAGTACTCAACCTAGTTCCCACCAAGGCGGACTCAGGATCCCAGGTCAGTCAAGTTAACGAGACACGGATGACTTCTTTGGCTGCTACTCACGACACTAAAGCATCAGTAAGACTGTCAAGAATCACACTGATTTCATTCCAAGTACCAGCACAGCTTGGAAAGAGAGCAATGGGGCAGCAGCAGTGCCAAACACTGAATGCGTATCCTGGGAAAAACATCTAAAAGAGGCATGGGGACAAAGAAAGGGAAAGCAGGAAGCTCAGTTTTTCATAACACCCACGACGACTGGTTTCTTCCCACTGTAAAAATGCAAAAAGATGACAGAATAATAGCAGAGGAAGCAGACCTTCCTGCTTTTCTTTAGCATTCAAAAGAGGATAAAGAAAACAGTTTCAAATGACAACATGTAGCCAGAGACAGACTGAGAAGATGCATCATAGGCAAGGCCTAACTCCTGACAAAGCTGATCCTAACCACCCTACTTCACCCCTCAGAATTCAGGCTACTCTGTCCTTCCACCTTGCAGTGCTGTCCACACCAGAAAACTGTATTTTTACATGCATTAGCTGCATTGCATTATCTATAGGCTCACAGACAAGCACGCACTGCGTAAGAACCCATTTGCTCACAATGATTAATCCCAGGACAAAACATTCAACAGTGCATTAGAAAGCTAAGAATACATTCTCTATGCAATATTTTCCTGGCCCACATATAGCACAGACAAGGCTTATAGAAACATTTCTTTCACCGTCACACTGGCGCACATTAAGGAGGGATACTAAGGACGCTTGCTCAGAGGGAAGAGGGACGTTTCATTTCCATGCCATCAATCTGACACACCGTCCCCCTCCCTGTCACCTCATCCTTCAAGCACTGTGTTTTTCTTACAATCAAAGTAAGCCTGAATTCAATTAATCTATTCACACAATAACTCCTGCCTTGCATGGAAACAAACTGCTTGATGGAATGAAGGTTTTTATAAGCCAAGTTTCAGCCCCACCTATGATTTAAAATACATGAAAACTATTGCAATTCCAAAAACTATACTGGATTTAACTTGGCTTCAGCCACAAGCACAACCAGAATTGAAAGAGCTGCCTAAGAAAACTTTGATAGCAAAGTTAAAACTTCCATGGAAATCCTGACCAAGTGAAAACAGAAAATGCGCAGTGCTTCTGCAGTACTGACTGCGGACACGAACGGCCCCTGACTTCTCCTACCCTTGGGTGAGCTGCCTCCCCCCGAACTCCCACCCGCCCGGCGGGGCAGAGGGAGGATGCTGCTCCAGTCACTGCTCCTTTTCATCTTTACTGACCAAACTATTGCCCCACCTCATTAACCGCACTCATCCAAATCCCACTCTGAATAGGAATTTGCATATATACAAGCCTTTTGCAGCTCATTAATGTCATTTGAATGACTCTCACATGTTCATGAATTTATGCTCTGGCTGTCCCTTTTTACATATACGGGCCAAAGGCGGGGGGCGGGGTGCGCAGATTATTTAGGATGTCATGGCAAAACGAAGCATTTTCTGGGTTTCAGCCTAGCATTTTAGTACAAAGCATCTTCACCCTTTTGCCTCCCAACGCACTCAACTAGATAACACGTAGCTTCTACTTGCAGGTGAGGATGTTCTAAGCATTGTATTAACTTCACAGCCTTGCTCAGCCTCTATGTCAAAAGCAAACGACAGCCTATCATTGGGGGAAAAATAAAAACAGAGGCATCAAGACATCAGTCATGCACAGGCCCAAGGAACGAAGGAGTCAGTGCAGTGAATCAACTAATATTTAGCTCAAGCCCTTTACTAAGCTATGTGAATGTACTCCAAAAAACAAAGGCATGTTTAAAAAAAAAAAATTTCTAGTTAACTGAACATAGGAAACAAGTTTCAACACATCTCTGCTTCCCCTTAAAACAGCTTGGCACTGCCTCAGAGTTCTACATATGTTTAAAAACAACAGAATAGTACAGGTCAAAGGAAACTATGAAAACCCAGTCTGCACACACAAGCTGGGTATTCTTACAGCATTAATAATATTAAAAAAACAACAAAAAAAAAAAACAAAACACCAAACCCAGGCCATAGATCCTTAGCTTGCTATTCAAAGTTCTTCTATTACCAATGTGTCCAAGCTGTTCCAAGACCAAACAATAGAGGAAAGTCATGCATGGAGTTCTGCAAAGGCCTTCCCTGGCACATGTAACTTAACCTCTTCGTTAACCACCTAGAAAACGAAGCGATCAGTGGGGTGACAAAGTTGCTGACGATCTCACATGGTTGGAAGGAGGAGGGCAAACTGAAGAATCACTGAAAGGCTTCAGTGACACGGCAATTCAACGTACAGAAATGTAAAGTGATGCCTATGGGGAAAAGCAGACCAGACAGACCTAGCTTTATATGTAAAGTGCTGGGCTCTGAGATGACCTTTACCACACTAGAGCAAGCTCCTGGGCCCAAGATAAACAGACAAATGAAAACATCAGCTCAGTAGCAGTCAAACACACAAATCATTGTTAGAACTCATTAGAAAGGGAACAGAGAGCAAATGAGAAATCATTATACACTATATAAATCCCTGGTTCACCCAGATCTCAAAGTGCAGGTGGTTTTGGTGAGCTCACCTTAAAAAAAAAAAAAAAAAAAAAAAACACAACACACAAACACAACAACAACAAAAGAAAACCCACACCAAACACAAAACATTAGAAGTGGAAATGTTCACAGAAGGATGACAGAAGACCAGCACGTCTTCCCTACTGAAGAAATTGCAAAAGCTAAGATTTTTCACCCTAAAAAAACAGAGAACATGGGGACAGACATGATAGCAATCTAGAAAATCATGAACAGCCCAAGGAGAGTGGAGAGGAATCAGCTGTTGGGCCTCTTTCCTTACACAATACAGGGACCAGTGTATGAAGCCTGCTGGAACCAGGCTCAAAATGAGAAGGGTCCTCACGCAGCAAGCGGCAGAACAACAGAAATGCCTACCAACACATGGTGAACAGAAGAAGTTCATATAGGTTCAAGAGGAACCTGGGCAGGCACTTGGAAAATAGATATATTATGGCCTGTCCAGCTAGTAGCCCCCCGCCGGGTTCAGAGGACTGAGCTGAAAGTACCTGGACACCAGGAGAACATTGCAGGGAGGTGACAGTTGTTTCTCATACTTTGTCCTGTTTTCGCTTTCCCCTATGCACTCACTTCTGGAAGCTGTAGGAGACAATACCAGGCCAGACGGACCCTTGGTCTGAAGCAGTACAGCTACTTGTACATTCTTAAGATTCAGTTTATAATGCATGTCTATTTTTAGCCATTTCCTCAGAAACTCGAGCGACATTGTCAAGAGCCTCTAATAAAAATGCTACTTCTCAACCGAAAGAGTCAAATTTTAACACCGTAGAGGTAAAAGTGGAAATTAACTGAGTGAAAACCTGGGTGTACACCCTTTAGAAAAATATTATCTAAAATACTTGTAATTCAAACCGACAACAGTTCTGATACTTGATTAAAAAAATCTGAAGCCCTGCCATCAAGTGGCCTCAGCAGATTCACTGATGAGATACGGCTAAATCAACGAGGAACCTACAAAAAAAGAACAGCTTTGTTTCTGTACCATGGCTGAAGTTTCTACATTTTTCATTTTGGTGCAATACATTTATAGGTGCATAACAACTCCATAGACAGCCTGAGCAGGCCTATCTCTAACAGACTTTTCAATAAGCTGAAAATCTACACAAATACTTGGACTGTTTCAAATACTCTTATTTTGCACCAAGGAAACAAGAGACAACATCTGCACAAAAGTGAGATCATTTTGTCAAGGGAATCTCAAGGAACAGTACGAGAAATGATGTATCAGAAAACATTCCCATCCATGCAACTTTTTACGATACACTCCTGCAGCTCAGATTACAGATTTTACCTGAACCAAACACATTATCCCTATTGTACTTGGTCTCTGTTTTTTAAAAAAGTAAGTAATAGCGAGCTGCACCTATGCTAAATTGCCAAGCAAAACCAGGTTCACTGCTATTTCCACCCCATATTCTATTTTGCACGCTAACTAATCATGTTTTCAGTTGAAAAGCTGAACAGAGTGGCCTTAAGTCCAGACCCTGCTCTGCAAAGGGGGCAGGAGGAACATCTTGCAGAAGACTGTAAGCGAAGGTAAGCAGGAAGTTTCAGCTCTGAAGGATTCTCAACTGACCGTCCTGCTTTAAGAAACAGCAAATTTCTTCATGTAGCTGGACAGCAAAAGTAAGCTATCTGCTTACACGGCAAACAAGATGAGATGCTCTTCTTAAGAAGGAAGATAAGACTTTCTGCCGAGGAAGGTCTGGCACTGTCACACGTGAAACAAAGCTGGAGGAATGTCGCATAGATTGTTACACTGATTAGACCACAAATATGCAGAAGGACCACGATCGGACTAGACCAATGAAGTGACTCTCACGACTACCAGTTGTTCTGCAGAGACGCACAGAGCCTATTTTAATCCCAGAAGCAACAAGGGATAAATTATTTTGCTAAACTCTGAGTTTTGGCTCAGCTGCCAATCTGCTCCCCTTTGTGAGCCTCAAGAAGAGAGCAGCAGCATCAAATACACGGTCAAGAGGGCCAAGGCTGAAATCTGATGGACCTAAGGAACCCAATTGCAAACCACACTCCCCGAAAACGTTGCAGATGACAGATCGTACAGCTGCTCAATGAGTTGTACAGTAGCGAAAGGTAAAGTCACAATTCTGGCTGGCAGCTTGCGTATGTGCCCAGTGGAAGAAGCACTGTGAATACAAACCCCTACAGCTGCAACGTAAAATTCCAGTGCATCTAAAGCACTCTGCAGTTTTATACTTTCTCACCTCTTTGGAAAAGAACTGCTTTTTTCCGAGTATAAACCTAGCATAGAAAACAAGGCCTCTAATCTCAGCTCTGCTCAAAGAGACGACTTAATTCCTGCTCAACACAAATTTCTGAGAACATTTATCACATATGTTTGCACACTCAAATGGCTGTGGCCACAAAAGATGCATCTCCAGGAAGTGAAGGCAATGCTGCAACCAAGCCGTAAGGAGACTGAGCTCAGTCTTCCATCTGCTTTATAACCGATA
>NW_009604308.1:0-7536 GCF_000690535.1 Cariama cristata | reverse complement strand
AGTGGGAGAGCTTGGTATACCGATTTTCAAAACGGGCACGAACTCTATGAAGAATCCTATGGAGCTTCCTGGTGAAGAGATGACTACTTACTGCCTGTCATCATCTCCCCTCAGAAGGGTCGCTGCTTTCGAAATCTAATTTTTTGAAGCAATCTCCACCTTTTCCAGTGATACCACTGGACAGTCTCAGGAACTACTTCTGCACATTTCTGAGGATATTATGGATTTGTAATACATCTCCACTAACAGAAATCCATAGGAGTAAAAACTCCTCAAGAACTACATTTGTGGCATGGAACCATCCGCCCAAATCCCATCCCCAAACAAGGCGCTGGTATCGTATTGTCGAACATGAGGCACAGCAAGATGATCTGGCAAGAGGCTGGGAGAACAGGGCTTATTCATCCTGGTGAAGAGAAGGCTTTGGAGGAACCTAATGGCAAGCTTCCAGCATGTAAAGGACATCATCAAGAAAACAGAGCCATGATCTTCACAGAGGTATACAGTAGAAAGGTATTGGCAACAGGCACAAGGTGAAATAAGAGGTTCAGGCTGGATATAAAAAAAAAAAACAAAACAAAAAAAAACCACCAAACAAACAACCGTTTCCACCACGAGAACAGTTAAGCAGTGGAAGAGGTTGCCCTCAGAGGTTATGCAGTCTCCATCCTTGGAGGTTTTAAAGACCAGACTGGATAAAGTCCTGAGTAACCTGTTCTGACCTCATAGCTGATCCTTCTTTGAGCAGGAGGTTGGACTGGAGATTTCCCAAGGTCCCTGCCAACCAAAATTACCAAATAAACTATGCTCAGGATCAAGGCAGCAACCAGGTGTCAAACTGAAAATAACACCAAGAAAAGCTAACAGGAGAGTCCTACTGAACTCTTGGTTCAAAGAATTTAGCACAACAAACCTTCTCTGGTCTGGAAATTGGGGGAAAAGCACTCTTAGTATATACTATAAACATGCACAGCATAGGGAAGAAAATATCTGGACAGATAAAGGGATGCTTCACAGCTTACTATCCTGCAAAAGTTGTTGGCTGTGTATCAGCCCCAAAGCAGGGTAGAGATCGAAAGTCTCCCTTTCCTACTCTCTCCTGCTGTTAGACATACTTCTAGGATGGACACTGGCAACTGAAGCACTACCTACAGCCCGTGCAGTCCGGGCAGGAGCAGAGAGGAGGCAGAACTCATACATGTTTATTAGCAGGTCTCCAGAAAGCTCATTACCATTTCCTAAACAAAACAAGGGGAGTTCACTGCAGAGCAATCTTTAGTGATGCACATAAAGTGAGTAACACTTATCTTTCTGTCCTCCATGCTAAATAAACTTTAGCATATCCACCCAGTCTGTGCTCTGCCGTAGAGCCTAGGACTGCATTCTTACCAAGCAATGGCTTTAAAAGGCTCCTTTTCCTCCTCCTTTACTCATCATGCCACTTCCTATATAAATCTCTTGTATATCATCTCCTATAGACATAAAGGTCAAGCTTAGGTTGACCCCTTTGGTCTAATTGTATACTAGCTTTTCATTTCTTTGTCTCACATATTCTAGACAAGCCCCATAATACCCACCTTCTGCTAACTCCTACTGTCCCCTAGTCTGGCAATACAATGCTTGTTTACAGAGCACTCTGGTATCCCCCCCAGTATATGCTAAGGGACAGAATATAACAGCAGAGACATAGCAGAACATCTATAGCCAACCCTAATCCCAACAGGAGAATAAGATTAAACAAATTGCCGACAAACTTCTGGATCAATACGGTCGCAACAGACACAGGAGTCTCAGCAAAACAGTAAGAAAATAAATGACAATAGAAAGGTGTGTACCACAGCACACAGAGAACAATAATATAATGTCACCTGGTTTAATTTGGTTCTGGTTGCTCTTGAAAATTTGGAAGACCAGAACAAGGCTAGATAAGCTAACATCTCCCATCCCCATCCCCACCTATTCTCATTTTCAAAGGTTCAACATCTACTTTTTGTTGCAGCCCCAAAGCTTCTAATTTGCTTCAAAATAGCCACATTTTATGGCAGTGACTAGCTGTTCAAAACAGCTTTAATAGCCATTGAGTAAAATTACAGAAGTAAGCATGCTTTTGTAAGCTACTGGAGCTCCTTTCTTCTCCTCATCCCCCACTCCTTTAACCAGCAAAAGAATTTACTTTTAAGAAAGGCATTTATTTTCAGGAACAGACTACCACTGAAGGTACTACATGCAATTTTTGCACCATAAACTCCAATGATCTTCATTTTAAAAAGTCCAAACCAACATTCCTAGCATTTGTTGGTCTACACAGAGTTGGAATAGTGACAGAGCAACGAGACAATCAATAACTGAGCTTGATCAAGAGGATTCTGAAATTCAGCTGCCCAAGCATGTGCCACAGCAGTCACCCAAACAATACAGTTCCCCTTTTCTCCTGCCTTGAGAACAGGACAAACATTTCTCTCCGATTCTTGCACGCACATTTATGTGTTAACCAGAGGTGAAGCTCCTACTTACAAGGGACAGCACGAGCTGAGGCAGCTGGACTGCAACAGACACACAAGGTATACACCAACAAGTTTTTAACATAAAAATCATGTTTGCATTCTTCACTGAAATCATGGCTTTTCGAAGGCTTTTACTATTTTTTATGGAGGGCGATAAAGCAGAGCCTTCCATTAGAAGGGCACCTGTAACATCTCCCATGAAAACAAAAGTTTCTCCAGTGGAAGCACAGCAGCAAAAGAAACAGACATTTCTGAGACAAGTTAAGGTTTGTAGACAGAATTCTTTCCTTGTGGAGCCAAGGGCCAAACACCAGTATCACCATGTAACAGAAAAGCTGCAAGAGATCAAGTCCATTTCCCAGCCACAAATCCACTGGGACACTGGCTGATCCCAAGGCCCCACAAGGTAACCCTTGCAAGACTGTTGATTCACAGCAAGAGAGACTCAACTACTTCAAATTCAACAGCTTCAGCAGAGACCAACGAACCCCACGCTGATGGAGTCCACCAGCCGACTAAACCTGGGGTTCAGCTCCGAACTCACTCGTAAGCATTACTACAATCAACAAGGATTACAAGAGACGCTCCAGAGAAATACAGCAGCTAGGCACTCAGAGACTGGAGAGGGTTGGGGGTATCTCAGCACAATTACAGGGAGCACTCGAGCCTCAAGTGTTTAGAAGTTCTGTTTTGTTTTTCACTATAATGGCACTAAAGAGAAAAATGATCAGATGTTGACTTCTATGAGAATGGATTACAGGAACTAAAATCCACCGTGCCAAACACGTTAGTGACAAGTCTGCACTTATCTTTGTGCTCTATACGAATGCAGGTCAGAGTATAAACCATACCAGTCATCTACATCCCTATAAATAACTTCAGTATCTGAAGATATCTTAACTGTCTACACCCTGCTTCATGGGATGCTTTCAAATATTTGTCTTGTGTGTCTGATCCATAAACACTCTTATCAACAGCCAAGCAGTCCCAAGCCCTTCTCCTCCCTAGGGTAACACTTTTCTCTTATTCTCATGGAATAAAGCTAAATAAGCTGCATCCTCTACCCGCTTCTTAGCTTCTAAGCCTTTAAACTGCAATTTCTAAATACCTTTATAACCAGAAGAGAAACAAACTGTAAATCCATTAAAAATAACTACTATAAACTACTGGTTCTTGTACCTTCCTTCCTTCTCACAGGTGGAAATGAATAAGAATTTCACTTGCACAGGCCGACAAATACTTCGACAGGATGGTCCCCATATTTCGCGAAGGGTTTATGCTAGAAGTGTGCTGACACTATATTTACGTGTACACGATAGGCAATCTGATTTTTATTGGCAATAAAGAAGTATTATGGATTGGGGCTTTGACAGTTAAGCAGTGATGCACAGCTGCCAATTTTATTCATCTGATATCTGCAATTCCAGTGTCGAAGACCAAAAGCTCAAAAAAGACACTTAGACCAAAATACAGTTAAAAATACAATTATACTGACATCTACCAAATTACAGGCATGAAAATAACATAATCCATGGACTCAGATAACAATGAAAAGTGGATTATATTTACTTTAATCACAGAAACACACAACCCCAGCAACTTATAAAAGGATTAAGCAAAAATAGCACATAATACAGAAGAGTAAAATTCTAATTGAATGCTGAAATAGGTAGCTTATGCTTATTAGCATTGACAATGCAATTTAACACAACCGCGTTTCCATACCAGAGATCCATTTGTCACTATTATCACTACCACCTGAAAGCCGTGCTACTAGCCTCTCCCCCTAAAAAAAAAAAACATGCTTCCCTGTATTTAGGGGAGGGGTATTTCCCAACTGAATATTTTTAAAGGGTTTATTTTCATCACCATTGTGTGGAAATGCTATTATGAATCTTCATTCAAACTCTTGGCTCACTTTTTTTTTTTTTTTAGTATAAATTGTGTCTAACAAGAAACACACCAGGGATCTCTTCAATCCCCAAAGGCACTTTCTTAAAAGGAGAGAGAACAAAGGAGAAAACCTCCCAGCATGTGCTTTCCAAACCAGCTTCTTAGGACAGTATCAAGAATGACAATACTAGAACATAAGCTTTTCTTTTCCATTCTTTGATCCATGTATAATTGAATTGATTATTGCAAACTGTGTAATGATTTCCAAAAGACTTGAGTAGAAGGCAAAGATCACAACAATCTAATAACCAATTTAAAGAGATGTAAGAAATATTGAAGGAAAGATTTAATCACTCAAGTATACTCCTTCCAATTAGAAAGAGCTTTAAATAGCTTACCTTAAGATAAATTAGAGTCTGTATGCAATTATACAGGAATAGTAATTAAGATCAGGAAAACTCACATATGCCTCAGCCTATAGAGTTAGGGAGGTAATCCACAGAAGAACAGACTTTTCAGTTACCCTGTTTCATCAACAGAAATGAAAACATACTGGTTCAATTTATCTAAACCTTCGAGAGTACCAAAGAATTCAGTAACCTTACAAGTCTGGGATCTGCAAAGTATGTTTGATCTTATCTGATTTTTTCTTCCAATAGGACAAACATTCTCAAATGGGGCAAGAGACTGAAATATTCTTGATTGTGCTAAGAAAATACATTACAGGAAACGCTATTCCATGATTCAGAACTCTATGAAAAATCACAGCAAGTAAGAATGACCACTGTTTTCTGGAGGAAGCAAGATATTTAATTTTACTTTGTGCATTTGGCTGTACCACTCATCATATCACATTCCCCAATTTACATGCATGTACATTACCCACATGTAACCCCATGGTTCTTTACACAGGAAAGGAAGAAAGTTTTAGAAAGTCGACAAAGTTTTTCTGACAAACTTTATCTGGCAAGGCAAGGGAATTACTGCGCAACTACTACATTTGATTTTAGTTTTTAAAGGTCACTAAATCTGAAACCAATGCCATTTGCTAATTAATCAGAGGAGGAACGTGAAAAGATTTTATCTAAGAAAATTAACATAATTAAAGGAATTCACTGTTCATTCTTCAAATAGCAGAGTCTTAATCACAAACCTTCCCTTAGTCACCTTTCAACTTTCAAAAAGAGAAAGAATTTAAAAGCACGTCTTCTGGGGACGTACTCCTGCTTAAAAATACTCACTGCACCCAACGACGATGTAACAGCTTTCCATTAGCCACATTTTTCCAAGGAGCACTCACCTCATTCAGTACCTAATAACCGAGCTATACTACTTCTGGAAAACCGGTATGTGACAGCTACCACTCTAAGCAGAAATTTCATGCCCCCTTCTCTCCCTCTCCTTCCTGACAGAGAGGGACACACCCACACAGCTCTTTTTTTTTTTTTGCATAATCTAGAAAAAAAAAAAGAAGTACTGAACTCTACATATGAATTTATGAAGTAACTAGTTTTTCTCTCATGTAAACTGCCAAGCCCCCATAGCTACCAAAACCCAAAAAAACCCACAACTTCTCACAGAACGCAGTGCTACCATCCTACAGTCCCAGCTTGCAAGTACCACTACATATCCTGAGCAGCAAAGTGAAATTGGAAATAACCTAGCCAGTTTGGCATTTACCCTTCAGATCCCTGAGGCAGCAACAGTACTTTTTAAAAAAATAAATAAATAAATAAAATCACAATTTCTCTCTACTGGTTCTCAAGAAGCAGTTTTCAGAAAGGGATCAATAAAGAGGTCTGGGGATGACGAGCAGACACAAATCCATTTCTACGAAAGCTCCACCTGTAAACCTGCAGAGAGAGAGAAGAGGACAGGCCTCGACGCCACGCTGGCGCAGACCAGCGGCACTCCAACACGTGCGTACGTACCCAGAGCCCGGAGGCTCTGCCGTGGACAAGAGGCGAGGCTTCAGGTTTCAAAGTTCCTAAGATCAATAAATTGTTGATTTTCACATCAAAATCATGCCTTTCCACACTGTCCCTTGACCACCACCCTGCCATCTTAACACACATTAAAAATAACCCAACTTTATTCCCTAGCGCTCATCTCTTTTAACTCCATTTGAGTCAGTCTTGCTTATAAAGGCATCATATAAACCCACGACAACTACTGTGCACAAAAACTCTTCAAGACAGTTACCAAAATACACCACTCCATTTACCGCACTAAGATTAACAAAAGTTTAACACTGGAACCACATCTCAACCCTTTATCTCATTATGTGGGAAGCACAATTTGAAAGAAAAGGCTTGGGGACAACACAGCTTAAGCAATATGGTCTGCAAGATACCAAGAAAAACAAGAGCAGAGGAGGATTTCAAGGAGGATCTACTGGTCCTGATCTGGCAGAGACCCCCAAAAGTCAGAACACGCATAAGATTTTACACTTCTTTACATCCTGACAGCTCTTTAAGCATCTAAAAATGAAAGCGCAAGAAACCTTTGATACACAGAAAACTGAGACCTACCGAAACTCTAGTGAAAGACAAAATATTTCCCTAGTCATACTTTACATATTCTGTAGTTTATGTTACACGTTTAATATACTTCTGATTTGTGCCTTCCACTGCAGTAAATTTAAAGTACAAGACAGAAGCCCTTCTGATTAGTAATGACCCTATGACAACTGCAATGAAACTCTCAAACTTTTAAACACACTGCCAGGTGTGCAAAGCAGAGTTTGCGCCCCCACATATCTTGCCGAAGTGACTGGAAAGTTTTTAGGGGTCGTCTTTGTTGGACTTTTTTTTTGGTGCACAGCGTGGATACCCCACTATTCCACTGCTACTATTCCTCAAAATAGCTGATGGGACATGCTACGCAGAGTTGCTCCCTCTCCTCCACCCCAGGCAGAGTCCCACCGAACCCCCCCACTCAGCGAGACCCCACACACACACCCCGCCCAGCTTCACCCACTCGGGGAGCTGTAACTTTGCTCGAGGGTGCTTCAGAGCACCAGGTTTCGATGCGTTTCGCAGGATGACAGGCACAGCCGCAAGCTTAACATCTTGTAACTCCTCAACATCTGTTTCTGACGTCTTTTATTCACCGGGGTGGGAGCGGGGCGAGGCGAGCG